>NC_072735.1:40503863-40803863 GCF_026930045.1 Uloborus diversus | reverse complement strand
TAACATAGGAAAAGATGAAAAAGGAAATAAAACAAGCCAATAATGTTGTTATCATTACTTTGTTGCCCATTTTTTCAAATGCAGGCGTTTTCAAAAACGAATTACTGAATATTTGGCTCCAAATTTGTAACATTTTCACAAAAAGTGCTTTTCAAATTTTAGCATTGGACAAAGCAGAGGACGACGTGGATTAGCTTTACGGACCGGATGTGGCCCGTGACCGCAGGTTGGGAATAAGAGAACAATATTGATCTAAGTATTGACTTTAATTGTAAATATATCTGAAGGTAAAAATTCATGATCACATTTTCCTTTTTTTCCGTATAGTTTCATCTAATACATTCCAATAACTTTGCATTTTTTTCAATTGCATTTTACTTTATGAGATGTTACGTACAATTTCTTAGTTACAGGCTGACAAAAGAAATAATTTAGACACACATAATACACTATAACTTTATTGCTAATGAAAATATTACGACCAAACTTCAAAATAAATATAAATACCTAATTCCGGCTAATATATTTACAAATTTTCAAAGTGGGGGGTAACCGACCTTTAGGGTTAATACAGAGTTTTAAACGTGTCAGAAAATTTTCAGCTGTGGCCCGCAACTCGCTTACTGATATTTTAGCCCATCCCTTGCATAAGGATTTCTTTAGGGGTGCCGAAGTTAGGGGTGCCGAAGTTTGGCACACAACCTTGTCTCCAGGAGCTTCTTGCGCTGTTTAACTGCGTCAACAACCCCAATTTAATGGTTCGGGGTGAGATATGTGCTAGTATTAAAATATCACTTGTTTTGTTGATCATGGGATAATATTAGTCAGGAAACATATCGCAAACGAATTTTGGAAGATGTAGTCTTACTTTGGTCGCAAAAGTTCTTTGGAAATAAAAGATGGAACTTCCAACAGGATTCCAGACCTGCACACAGAGTTAAAGGCACTCAATACTGGTGCAAGACACGTTTTCAGAATTCATTGGAGCTCAAGAATGGCCACTGTATTCCGCAGATTTGACCCCAATGGATTATTCTATTTTATCCATCGTGGAGACGAGGGTGTGTGCTAAACCTCAAAAAGCTTTGGCATCCCAAAAGAAATCCTTATGCAAGGCATAGGATGAAATATCAGTAAATGAGTTACGGTCCAGAGTCGAAAATTTTGTGACACGTTTAAACCTCTGTATTAATCTTAAAGGTAGCCACTTTGAAAACTTGTAAATACAAGGTCCGGCTATTAATTTCCAGGACTGACGTAACTGTAGGAGAACGAAAAGGCGGATATGGCGCTGATGATTGCATATTGAAGAGTGTTTTCTTGCGCATTTGCGCTGCAATCGGCGTCATTCTAAAGTAAGTGGTTTACGTAGAAAGGCACATGAAAACGTAACTCTTAGATTCCTCTCGTCAAAGTGAAAATGGAGCAAAGAATTAGCATTAAATTTTGCTTCAAATTGGGCAAGACAGCTGCAGAAACATACAAAATGTTGAAACAAGTTTACGGCGAGTAAACGTTACCTATTATAACTTTTTAATGATTTAAACACTTTCAGGATTGGTGCGAAAGCGTCGAGAAAGATCGACACGCAGGTCGACCGCAGTCCGTAAGCGCGCTGGAAATCCGCATTAAGGTGACAACAGGAATTGAGATGCTACGTGGTTTTTCGTTCTGTTGTCAGTCTTGGAAATTAATAGCCGGACCTTGTATATTAGACGAAATAATGTGTTCATATGTATTTTGAAGTTTGATCGTAACATTTTCATTTGCAGTAAAGTTAAGGCGTATTATATGTGTCCAAGTTATTTCTTGTCACCCTGTATAAACTAAAATAATACTACGTGATTTATAAGAGCTCAATTTTTTTCCCGCTGTAGTTCCTTGCTTTTATTCTTATAACATTTTTATTTTATGCTGCATCGAAATAATACTTTCATACTTTTGTCTAATATATGATTCTAAAAATAGCCAAAAAATGAATGTGGGTACATATTGTGTAAATATTCATTTCTAAAATATTCTTTGTAAATCTTATTTATTCCCTGATACGAAAAAGGAATGAAAAAAGCTCTGCGAGGGAAAAAAATCAAATAAAAGTAAGGACATTTTTATTTTATCTCAACCTGCGGAATGCTGGGAGCAAAATAGTTCGAAAAAACTTAAGTAACACTAATTCTCTCATGGAATCTGCAGAAGAAGAAGAAAATAAAAGAGCGACCTTTCTTTAAATTTTTCGAACACCGGATGAAAAAAGAAAATAAGTGCCCGAGAAATTTCGGAAAGTGAAAGTATTTATATAGCAGGAATTTTTCTCATTTTGTGCTCAAGCTGAGATTCTTTTATGTAGATGAAGAGCAAAGTAAATAGTTTCAGTTTTATGACGCTTTGAGAAACGAAATCTTTGGTTTTGAGAAATGAGTTAATATTTTTTCTGAGAAGAATAGAATAATAGCAAAATATCTTTAGGATTGCAGAAAGCTACATAAAAATCGAAGACTACTTACACAAAAAGATATACGAATGGAACATTGTAGAATTTTAAATTACAGTACTGATCAAAGTTTAAGCTGTCTAACATTTTTTTAAGCATGCAAATCCAGAAATGTTTTTTACAGTGTACGGTGTACGCATCGTCAGATTTTATGGTGAAGATTTCATGTTGCTGCGTAATTTTTTATTTAATTGTACTTGCATGGGAGCATAAATACAATTAAAAGTAAAGTAAATTGAGTAGAATTACCTCTTAAAGTGCGAAAAAAAATATCGATAGTTATTCTCTGAATCAGAACTATATAAGCTCGAGAATGGATCAATGAGTATTAAACACGAAATTAGGAGTTGCAATGTGGTATTGCTCATAATAGTGAACCATAATACGGCGTACCCCGAGAAGCAAAGAGGTGCAAGTGATAAAAATTTGGTGAATGATGAAAGAAACAGCCAATTTTTTTGCGGATTTATTTTTGAGAAATATTTAATGGTGTCCTTGACAGATAATGCCATAAAGTGGGGTTGAAAAGCAATACGAAGTAAAGACTTCATTCTAAATGACGGTGAAATGGATTTAAAGGCACTTGCATACCTTACACGGCATGCATCCATTAGCCTCTAAATATATAAGGTTCATTCAAATGAAACCAGGTCAGTGCGTCTAACTTCAAATTAGACGTTAGACGATGCTACGTAACTCCATGTATGGAGACACCATATATTGGTAGAGAGACTGACGCATGCTCAACGTTTCATGTTTCACAGTGACAGTGTTAATGCCGAAGAGAAGGTGGTCACACGAGTTATCGTCCACTACAATACAGGTCCTTTTTTTGACCACAAGGGCCCACTGCTTGTCGATTTCCTAAAACGAGGAACCACCATCAATACCCAGCGTTATCAAGCCACTTTACAGAGCCTTAGACGAGCCATTAAGTCGAAACGCCCAGGCATGTTGTGCAAAGGCGTCCACATACGGCCAATACGGTGAAGACGATATTACAGTAGTTTTGGTGGGAAACGCTGGAACTGGAACATCCACCGTGCACCGGGCAGACCTTTCACTGTGTGACTTTCATGTTTTTCGACTCCTAAAACAAGCTATTCGCAGATGATACACCTGATATGGCGGGTGTTACAATGGACGACAAAGTGTGTGACTGGGTTCACACACAGTCCTGAATCCGATAGCAACTACTAGCTTCTTCAAAGATGGAATTGATTGCCTATTGTTGCAATAAGATAAATGTGCCAACAGTTTTGGCGATTATTTTAGGCTACTTTAGGCAATTGACAACGTTTCATTTGAATGCCCCACATATTTGATATTTCAGTTGAATGAAACACGCAATGCAAACGATTTATGATCAAGACTTTAAAGGAGAGAAATAACAAAAATAGATCCACATATTTATTGGTAACTAATTTAATAAAAACGAGCACTAAACGTCCGTTATAAGCTTTCTTTATTTGTCATGTTTCGCTTTCGAAGGTTTTTTTAATTTTTTTTTATTTTTTATCAACAACAGTAAGAGATTGTTGATAATTATAAGTACTGTATTATTGTTATCGTGAAATACTTTGAACAAAGAATAATAAATAACTATTAGAAGTTATTTAAAATACGTTATGTTTCGACTAACTAAACACAATGGTATTGAAAGTATTTTGTCTGTATCTTATTCAGCACCATATTTATAAAACGCAGAAAAACGGAAACAAAATATCGACGCTCATGGAAATTTCGAAAGACAAAGGCAAAACAAAAAACAAGAGAAGAAGAAGAAAGGTGCTTCTTTCAAGGAAAAACCTACAACAGAGGCACCTACCCCAACAGGTGCAAAGGAAAAACTAGAAACAGAAAATATCCCAGATTTACGATTGGGGCTGAAGCTAGTTAATTCATAAATTTTCGCATTGTTTTCCTCATTATATCGTCGCCTCAGAGCAACACTAAGACATCTAATCCCAGGAATAACACTAAGATATCTTACTGCTGCTCTGAGCTGACGATATGTCATAATTTTCAAGAATTTTCTGCCAGTGATAATGAGCTATTTTTAACGAATTTTAAGAACAAGACAATTGTTTCTTATTATTAGTAACTGAATAAAATGAAAATAACACAATTTATGTAATGGCAATAATGTTTAAGTTAGATAGTGGTAATTTACAGGGCGTAAGTAAATATAGAGCAAAAAAAAAAAAAAAAAAAAAAAAAACCTACTTCAAAATTAATCATTACAAACACTTTATACTTAAACAAACACTTCCACACAGAGCAAAGAAAAAAAAATCTTATGAAAATCCTTTAAAATTGTGTACTCCACCTAAACTTAGAGCGAGTTTTATACAAAACGTAGTTTTAATCATTTTCATCTCTTTGATTCTCACTGTCTCATATAATGTGTCCGTTGAAAAATATTTTAATGGTTCTATGTTGTCTTACTTTATACATAGAGAGAGAAAGTGGCTCATCCCTTTGGACTTAGTTTTATTATTTGCATTGAAGTAGACCTAAAGGTAACTTTTAAAAAATGCATTGTTTTTAAAACATAGTTAACCGAAAAACCTTGCGTTTACTTATTATTTGTTGTGCAGAAAATCAAAATAATTCTTCATTAACACAGAAAATATTATAGGGTAACGGCACTAGTAACAGACATGCTTAAGACATCGCTCTCAGGTTAACTCAATTTTCTGGCCCTTTAAATGTAGTTAGATTAAAAAAAAAAATATCCCATGCAACAGCATCTCATCTAAGCTTTAACTGTATCTGTATCCCCTGATTTAGTCAATTCTAGTTTTATTTGCTGAATTTCGTAGAAAGTTCCGAACCGCGGTAACAGACACCGAAAAATCTGATGACATCCAGTAACAGACATGCTAAAAGGATGAGTAGCAGATAGGATGAGTAATAGACAAAATTCCGTTTTCATCTTAAAAATTTGCAAACGTTCTTTATTTCTAGTACAAAAGCCTTTAGATTTTAACAGAACAATAATTGTGTACCTACCCAACTAGAAAATTTTCATCACAAAAAAAAAAATGAATAAATAACTAAAATCAATTAGAATTTAAGACGACACAGAGGTTTTTACCAACAAAAATTAGATTTAAACTCGTGCAATTATCTGGATTTAAACTTTCAAATTATTAACATTTTACTTGTAATATAAGTAGGAAAGCAACTTTCCTAACTGCCTCTTTACTAAACTAAGCAAATGTAAAAATAAAAATACGTAGGTAATCAGACTTCTTCATAATTCTTCACCTCTTTCTGAATTCGAAGCTATATGGCGCTCTTCTTCTTCTTCTGTAGATGATGACACTTTCCTCTTTCTGTAATTTCGTGGTCTTGTTCTTTTTTTTTCTATTCTCTCCCTTTCTTCATCTTTTCCTCTGCTTTCTTTTTCTTGATGTCTTTCTGTTCCTTCTTTTTTTGAAGTCTTGCTTCAGCTCGTATCTTCTTAGCATCTTCTTGTTCCTGTTTGTATTTCTGTTATTTCAACACCTCGCTTTGCCACTCTTGTAAACTAATAACTGCTACCTGTGCTCTGTTGTAGCTGTTAGATTTTATATTTTTATTTTTGGCAGGAACAAAAGCGGCGGAAATCTAAACAAGGGCTTTTTTGAAGGGGCTGGAAATGCCGCCCAAGACACTACTAATGTTCTTATCACCATCACCAGTCTCATTGTATTTTGATGATCCGCGTTGTTAGATGTTTTGACAAATTACTGGATCATTAAGGGACGGATTTAAGATGACACTTAGAAGTAACTGATATTGAGTGGTGTTTGATTGAAGATGTTCTTGAATAGAATCAATGTTTCCCGTTTCATTTGCATTTGTTGTAATTTCCGTAATTTTTGCAACATCACCTCAATCACTTGTCACTTGACTCTTTACTACTTATTTCCTCCCATGATTATTTGGCTGCTGATGCAATTAATTTCTGTGGTGTTAAAGTATTTGTAGTCTGTTCCAAAAGACCAGTAAAAGGATTTTTTTTTACAAAAGGCACATCTGAAAAGGTTTTTCTCCATCAATTGTCTGTTTTTTTTTACCACTTTGTTTTCAAGGGTTTGAAAACAGAAACGTCCAATGGCTGTAAAATATCAGTAGCACTGGGGGGGGGGGGTAAAGCAATCAAAATTAATTTCCCTTTTTCACAGATTCTGCTTGTCTCAAGTGTTAAATGAGATACATGTCCATCTACAAATATAATTATTGGTTCTGAATTCAGTCTTTCAGTTTCCGTTTTTTACTGTAACAGAATTTCCTGGCAGGGGGAGGGGCGGCATCCTGAACTGAAAAAAAGAGGTGTATTCACTATTCTGAGGTTCCAAAAAAAATATGGCGTGAGAAAAAAACCACCCTTTTGGGCCAGTAACAGACACTCTGTTTGAGACTAGCCACGTTGTTTGAATGAAAAAGGCTTCAAGGATCAATAACAGACATGGATGTCTGTTACTAGAAAAACAAATTTTCTGGGGATGAGTAACAGACATAGATAAAACTCACAATAAAAGTGCGTGTACGTGAAAAACGATGTAAAATCCGAAAAGAGCACAGTACAAACATTAAAAATAATTCCAGCATGCACTTATATCGACATTTTACAGTGCAAAATGATGGCTGAAAACACTCACTTTCTTAACGTAAACAGTCAACTGCAGCATGAACACTGCAGCATGAAACATAACCTCGTAGTGGCTATTCATACCCTTCCACTACTGCCTTGTAAATACCAACTGACTCATGAAATTCACTCTGATGAGACTAGATGACTGCAACGTATTCATTGGCCACATCAACTTCAGTTTAAACCGCCTAAAATTCTTATTGTCGAAATCCAAACTTATGACTGTTTGTTACTGGACCCTTGTCTGTTACTGCGGTACCGCCACCCTATCTTATCCCAAAAAATTTGTGGAATATCTCAAGACATCCATTTTTCATTGAAAAACCTCTTTTTTATATTGTAATTTAATAAACTAAACTTTTCAACTATATTTTTAACTCTTCCAAGGTTCCTAATCTGATATAAACCATGAAACAGAAATAAAGTTCACCAAAAAATTAATTATTAATTTCCACAGACGATATAAGAGTGAAACCCTATTTAATAATATCTGCAAATGTAACAATAAAACCAGGTAAAGTTTTGACTTCAGTTGATCAGCTTTGAAAATTTGAGGAAATGAAAAATGGCAATTATCTCTCTCAAGTGGAGCCTTTCTTCTTTCTACCTTTGTTTTAAGCATTCGTAAAATTCCTTTTGTTTTTAAGTCAAATTTATGCCATTCAGTTTATTTTAATCCATACAAATTAGTGTAAATATAAACACCTATAGTCAACTAACAGAAAAATATATGTATGAGACATAATATGAGAATATAAAACAGCGAACATTTTCATTTAGTGATTAAAAATAGTAACATGTAAAAACTACAGCTATATAGCTCTCTAAATGATGATTAATAAGTTATATCTATCAGTTACAACTGAATTTATGAAACAGTTCATGCTCACCTTTTTTCCAAGTAATAGATTCATAAGGATATCCTCCAAAAGGACATATCACTGAAAACTTTTCTCCATTTATAGCAGTCAAATTATTGATATTTCTGATGAAAACGTGTCCAAATACATTCAATCTGTTGGAGTAGTCAATTAATCCGGCATCGTTTGATGCTTCACATGAATACACTCCACTGTTTGTAATCTCTACAGCGGTGAAATTTATAGAACTTGCTACGTCTCCGTTGCTTGTTTGATATGAACTGATAAGAACGCCGTGCCTCGTAGAAAGTGTCCATATGCCATCTAGAGTCCATCGGAATAAAGGCTCTGGGTGACCGGATGCAATGCAGGTTAAAGAAACATATGTTCCTGGTCTCACTGTCTTTTCTGGAAACGTCTGTTTAAAAGATGGTGATAAATCTGAAAATCAAACATTATGATTGAAATAAACAGTTTGAATTTAACATTTTAGAAACAACACATTTTTCAAAAACAGTCTGAATTAAAGATAAGAATGATTAAAAATATACTGGTGCAGTAACAAGGTCATGAGATCAGTAGAATGTCACAATTGGTAATTTGGTCATGATCAGTAAATTGTTGGCTTTTATAAATTAGTGGGAAACATAACTGAGTTTTTTTTTCTTTTTTTTTTTTGAATTTCATTAAAGTAAGAGTTTAAGAGGAAAACAAAAATAACAATACCATTTCAAAAAAAAAAAAAAAAATAAATTCTGAGATCCTAAATATTTATTTTTCTTTATTTCAATGAGGGGAAAAATAAAGATTTGTGCTTTTAAATAAAATTGAGAAGGTTTTGAACATTTTTAAACGCCTTTTAATCAATAAAACAGTAGGTTTTTCTAGTTTGAGTCGGTAATAGAGGACGAAAATTTAAGATGTGTGTGTGTGGAAGATTTGAGCAAACCTACAATAGAAAAGAAAATGTTTGTAGTCTCCAATTTCTCCACAGATGCAATCTGGAGAATTGAGGATTGTTATTTTAAAAAAGTAAGAATAAGTTTATCCATGATTGGCAAGAAATTTATTGAAATTGGTGTTGAGCAATCTGTTAAAAGAAACATTCGGAAGGATTCCAAAAGTCCATCTTGCGTTTTATGAATTATTCCAATAGGTTTGCCAATCAGCAAAAAAAGTATTGTTGACGATATTTTAAGAACTTTAATTGGAATTAGAACATGAAAGTTAGTAGAAAGGAAGTGGCCTGTTTGACTAAAAAATCAGCTGAATCATAACCCAGATTAATACTATGACCTTTGATCCAAGAAACCGTGGTGAAATTTTAATTTTAAGGAGGTTAACTTGAGTACTAAAAGAAAGAGGGGAAGAAGGGGAAGAATTCATTAAGGCAAGGATGGTTGAAAGGCTGTCAGAAATAATATGAAAGAAAAATGGAGAAGTGATAGAAGAGCAGAACTTATAAATCCAAATACTAGCTTAATTTACAGCGGTGAGTTCGGCTTGAAAAATAGAGTTTTCTGACTTGAGAGTAAATGAATTAGAAAAAAAAAAAGTCATTCTTATAATAAACAATGAAGGATCAAGCAGTACCATCATCTGTCCTTGAACCATCCGTATAAATATAATAATGATCGTCATTCAAGTTTAATTTTAAGGAATGATCAAAAATAAAGTCGGAGAAAGAGATTTTGTAACTGCGAAAAAACAGTTTTGATTTCAAAGTTAATTGTATCATAAGAAACATTGTCAAGCAGAATTTGCTTAGAATTTTTGGAGAATTGAAAGAAAATATTTTGATAGTGAAGGTACAAAAACAGAGGAAGTGTGCCTGCAAGGACTTGGAGAGCTTCAGTAGAGGTTGACCTAAAACAATGGGTTAAAAGTAGAAGTAAAAGTCGTTCAATAGTAGAAACGATATTATAATAAGAAGGAGTAATTGCTGGAATCCAAATTCCAACAGCATAGTCTATAACTTTATGGAAAACGTTGTTGTAAAGGATTTTTCGTATTTTAGGGGAGAAGGAGCCTTTATTGTATGAAATACGGTTGAATTTCTGGAGGAGAGTACATATCTGTTTACTCTCTAAGGTATTTACTATGGGATACAAAGTTAACCCGTAACAGGGGAGTTGAAAAAGTAGGACGTAACAGGGGACGTGAGGTCTCAGAGACCGTTCAATTTAAAAATGTCTTAAAAACCGTGTAATTGAGATACATTCCTGTGCCTTAGATGTTCTCTGAACTTTTAGTAGCACGGGGGAAAAATATTTTGGACTTAAAATTGAAATATACCTTTTTCGAGGACATTTTGCTAGAATTTTAAATTTTTTCGAGAAAAATCACATGCTGCAGTAAATAACGTACTACTCACAATAAATATGAATCTGTTATGTGCTAATGATTTCAGTTTAGTTATTAAATATATAAAGAAATTTTTAACACCGGAAAAGTAATTATATCTCTTTACTGGAAAATTTTGACAGCAACTAAACTATTAGTATATCGCGTCGTATTTCCAGAAATAATTAAACTTTCATTGTCACTTTAACAGTCACTGTGTACCTTTTAAGAACATTTTAAACAAACCTTTTAAACCTTTTTTTGAACAGTTTGCATCTTTTCCGCATAACGCGGATCAAATAAATAAATCCATATTCGCCGTACAAATGTTAAAAGCCGTGTCTACTACTGCCGAAAATTGCACCACCGAAGGGAAGGTGAAGTCTCACAGACAGCTCCTAAAAAATGCAATGAACTTTAAACCTGATGTACGTGCCAAAATATACTGATGAGCAAGGGCGGGGGGGGGGGGGGGCGTGTTTAATGTCACAATACAAAAAGCTATTGGGACAAACCATTCAATCGGACTGAAGTAGGGGTGGTGGGATAAGCTTTTAAGCAGTCTGTGAGACCGCACCTCCCCTGTTACGGGGTAAGAAGAGGGTCAAAAACAATGCTAAGATATTTTAAATTATCGGTGAATTTATTGCTTGAATTGAAAATTTTATCCTATTTTACTGTTAAATTTTTCAGTAGAATAAACGAGAGTTTAAAAAACGAAAGATGCTACTAGCAGGCTCAATCCCGGTACCTTCGGATTGGCAGGCGGCTTTGCTACTACTTGGTGTGTCTCAACTTGTATTGCGCACCATACAAGTTGGGACACATCAAGAAAGAGGAAATATGGTGTTTTGTGTTTCGCACGTAACACCGTGTATCAACTGGGTATCATACTTGAGGTGCACCAACTGGCGCAGCAATCTTTTTTTTTCCGGTACAATTTACTGTAAATTTTGTATGTAATGTAAACACTTAAGGACCGTGGTAGCCCGAACGGTAGAGTGTCGGATTCGGGGCCGGAGGGTCCTGAGTTCGAACCTTGATGGTCGAAGACCCACCGTCGTCATTAAAGGGGACTGGGCGACGTTAAATATGCTCGTGGTCTCAATGTCCTCCAAGTGAAACGATACCTCTGGGGATGCTAGCACCAGGTAGCTATTAGCTCCTGGACTAGTTCTAAATTCTCATTAACTGTTCGATCCGGTGATGGTGCTGCCATCTATCGGTATAAAAAATATTGGAGGCAAGGCACTTAGTATGCAGTCCTCGACATAAATACAGTTGTAGTCAGTTGTGACTCGGAATCGGAATGTAAACACTTCATTTTAAAGCAATATTTACCATAAACATTTCCTGAATTTTTAAACAGTGCAATGTATTTTCTGTACTTTTTCCAAATAATAGTTACCTCCAATTATTATTCTTGCAGAAGCTTGGGCTGAATGAAGCTCTCGTTGAACGAAACATTGATATATTCCAGCATCTTGTCTTCTTATTTCTCTAACTTGAAGTAAAAAGGGATGTGGAAATGATATTCTTGAACTGGACTGTAAGAGTACCATATCTTTTCGCCAAAGCACAGTTCCAACAGGATTTCCAATCACAGAACAATTTAGAGTTGCTGTTTTGCCAACTTCAAGACGAAGCTCAGGTGGGGTTATGGAAACTTTGTATGGCTCTGTGAGAAAAAATAATATTCAAATAGAAAAAAAAAATGTACTCAAATCATACAGGATGTCCACACTTATCAAGAAACAACAGTAAATTTTTAAAGATAGACTACTGATTCATTTTACATAATAGTACTTCAAATTACGAATGGAAATTTTATTAATGTTATCTAAGTTAATATATTTCTAAAAAAGTTGCGAATTTGTAGGAAATTTGATTTTTAGTAAAATATCATCAATACATCTAAATCAGTTTTGCTCTTTTATTATCAAACCTAAATAAAAAACGAAATTTTGAACATTACTGTTTCCGAAAAAAATTAAGAGAGCTCTCATGAGATTGTACGCAATTTCATACTGTTTAACATGTGATTTGTCTGTAAACAATAGGAAATGATAAGTTTTGCTTTACAAAATCCCGTTTGTTTAAAACAGCTATACACTAACTTTAGTCAGGAAACAATGAAATTTCCTGCATTGTCTTCGTTAGGGCGTCAAAACTGCTTCTAAACATGATTAGCAGAACAAAGGATTTGCATAAAATTCAGATTTCACTAATTTTTGTAGAAATACATTCATTGACTTGTACAGCACAAATTAAAACCTCATTTAACCAATTTTAAATAGTTTTAATTCAAATTTTACGCCAAGCTTTAAAGGTTAAAAATTTACTGATAGGGCCCGAATAAGGTGCTCATCAGATTGATGCATAAATTAAAAAATCAATCATTTGTTCTTTTACCTTAAACATACTAATTATGTGAAAAAAAAATGGTTTAAGACTTTGATAGTTTTCTTCAAAAAAGCTGTTGCGTAAGAGCAAGTTCATATAACATATGACTTGCTTTTCTTCCAAATTATTCCGAGCAATTAAAGAAGATTAAATCAATTATTTTGAAGATCTAGTACTAAATATGGTGAAAAGTAATATACGCCCAAACTTACCATAATAAATTCATAATCTGTGCCAGAGCACAAGTGCAAAAAGAAGGGGAAAAAATAACTCAACTGCTTGTTCAGCTAACGACATCTATAAATCACGTAAAACGAGTTATCTCTTTTTCACGTGAATTGGAGTTCTGTGTAAAGATTTTCTGGTGAAAATATTGATAGGCAAATGATTTTGGAACAAGCTATTAAGAAAGTTGTTCTGTGTGGGGAAATGAATAACGTATATTGCTTAATATCGATTAAAAATTATTTCAGAGCTGCATAATAATTCTTCTGCTACAAAGGAAATCTTTTCTGTTTTGAATTACGCTTATTCTTGTAAGAACGATTTGCTTTTGAGTATTTATTTGAACAGTTTTTCTACTAAAAGAAACGACTACGACGCTAATTAACACAAAATTGCTTATAACTACATAGCTGCATATTTGTGAGAAGTATCTTTGTATATTTGTTTTTTTCTGTACAAAGGGATTTTTTAGCCTTTCAATTTTTGTAAACGTAACTCCTCTAAAATTGTTCTGGAAAGGATAATAGAATATAGATATATTTTCCTAAAAGCAATACTTTGGAAAATTTAAAAGTTATAAAAGTTGTTATGATATAAAAATGTGATTGGTTTTGAGAAGTGTTGTAAAAGAGTAGTTGAGAAGTGTTTTAATGTTAAGTATTTTTTACTTTCGAAAGAAACAATTAGGGAAGGAACGAAAATAGAATACATTAGATGCCAAAAAGTCATCGAAACATTTTAAAAATTTACAGAGCGATAACAAGTTGTATGAACATGCGGTTTGTGCCATAATATTTCATAGGTTCAAGATTTTTTTAATGACATCGTAAAAAAAAAAAAAATCGTAACAGTAAGAAAAAACAAACGTCATGTGAGGTTGTTTAATCATTTTATTAAATAGAAAGCAATACATTTCACTATTAGAGTCACATGTGTGTACCGTTTGTGGACATGGGATGAAATAGATTACCGTTTAGATGTGGTTCGAGCAACACACGTGCGCTCTATATAACTTTTTTTTTTTTTAATAGATACTTTCCTGCAAAAATGTTGCTAATGCTGTTGGGAGTATGTTTATTAAAATTAGTTGTTAATTTGCTGACCTCAAAGGATTTTAATAAATGAGCATGTCCATGAAACTAGGGACATCAAAGTAAAAAAAAAAATAATAGTAACTTCATTGTACCGATCGATATTTGTTTTCCTATTATATCAAGTATAAAATATTATATTTTTATAAAACTATGCCAAAAAAGGAATAAACACATTTCTTGTAAGTTTTATAGGCAAATTTTGACAACACTACTCAGTGCCTATGTGTTGCTGTAAAGGATGTTTTTTTAGAGGTATATAACTTTAAGTTGGCAACACTGTTTGATATGTGTGCCATTTTGATAGCTGTCCTTTGTTTTGTATTATTGCTTTTGTCACTATTTGTGACTCAACCAGTTGGATGGGATCCGGAAGACAACTCTGATTTTTTGAACAAGATCAGAAACCGAGCAATCCCTGGTCCAGCATCCCCAGAGGTATCGTTTCATTTGGAGGACTTTGTGACCGCGAGAATATTTCAGATCCCTCAGTCACCATTAATGAAGACGGTATATCTTCGATCCGGCCAAGATCGAACCCGGGACCCTCCGGTCACAAGTCCGATGCCTTATCGATCAGGCCACCACTGCCCTCTTTCTTCACATACTGTAATTTTCAAAACAAATTTCCAATTTGTTCATTTTGAAAAAGCTCAGTCATCTGAACCATTTTACTTTACCCTTTGTTCCCCTACTTTTGAAAAATCTCATAACATACGTCTGTAGTTATAACTCATATATAATAGTTTTATTTAATTCTTAAAAAAAAGTGTCACATAATGATCTTGCACCATAAAAGTAAATCAAAATTTAATGAGAAAAAGAGCAATTGTTGACATTTTTAGAAGTATTGAAATTCTAGGAAATTAGATATACTTTAGCTAATATTCGTATTTTAAGCAGTAAATATTCATATTGTCTTTATAATCCTATCAACCCTGGTTTTGGAATACCTATCTTTCGAATATTTAGTACGATTTCATAGGATAAATATTCAAGAACATATCTTTCAATACTTTCATAAGCGAGTTTAATACTCTCCGAAAACGGGAAATTTTCTCGGATCAAAATTTGAATTGCAAATTTTGGAACGCGTATAGCTTTTCCCAACGAACCGTTTCTATTGTTATTCATTCTTAAGTCAGAAGAACGGATTTGAAATTGTTGCTTACGAGGATATTTTAATTTTCAAGATATCCTGAAATGAATCGAAATAGCAAGTATAGACGCACCATATGGGATAATTTTGTCTTAATTTGGAACAAATATATGAATTTGTGTCCTTTTTGAAGTTGATAAAAGTTTAACTTTAAAACTCATTCAAATGCAACTCATGAAGAATGAGAGAGGCAGTACGTGTTACATTGGAATGAAATCCGGCCTTTAGTTATTTAATAATGTTGACGTTTAACAATTGTTGAACACGATACAGAAACTTTTCATCGAAACTACGAAAAAACGAAAAAAAAAAAGGGAATTAAATAAAGATGTTGAATGTTTCGAAGTAATGTCCTCCGAATGTATTAAATAATGGCTATAAATGTTTGAACTGACGATAAGCAGTATTACAATTCTTGCAAATGATGGACGTAGGTAGTAAACAAAATACAATTCCGTCAAAAAGTATATATTTTATTTATTTAATTTTTGGGTTGAAATTGCCTCCAATTTTGTTGTGCTTTCAAATTTCTTGTGAATAATGAAGCAAAGAATGTTTCCGGAAATGCATAATAATTTTTAAAAATATTAATTATAACAGCAAAATGAAAAATGTAAAATAGGTTTGTGTAATAGATAAAAGAGAATCACTTCGGCTAACTATATTGGTAGTTGTCATTTTCTATAAAGAATTCATACAGACACATTTAATGTAAAATACAGTAGGTTAAGTTAGGCAAACATCCCAACATTTTTTTCTTCAATATTCATTGCATTTTTCTAAAACTGCATACGATTATTAAATATGACTTAAATAACACATTTTGACAATGTATTTGTTGAGAAAAAAATCCCTTTTTTTAAAATAAAAAAGCCATATTTTAGCAAAAAACTACCATTTTCTGAACACCTCCAGTGCATTCATTTTTTCATAATTTTAGAAACTTCTTGTGTCAATCTCTTCGTTAGATACCAGATAGTGATATAATCCTCAAATTTGGAAATAATTAGCAAAAAACAGGTTTTATTTGTAAATGTTTAAAAATTCACCAGAAGAACGTGCTTTCTGCCCCCTAAGTTTAATTGATTATTATTTCAAAACCACATATTGCTTGTACAATAACTTTTCAAGATTTATATCAGAGTAATACGTTTAATTATCATTTTTACAAAGTGTCAAACCTTTGGATTTAAATACTTTTTCCGTTAGAGTTGTTGGCGTAGATATAAACTTCGAAAACGTGGTTATGAGAAAATCAAGAATGAAAAAGTAAATTTAAGTTATTAGCAGTGCATTTGAGTTTAGTAAATTTCTTCCAGTTTTCACAAAATAAATAAATAAATAAATAAAATAAAAATAAATGCGGATTTGGAAAGAAGAACGGTGGGGCTCTCTAAATTTCTCAAAACCTCAAAATCAATTTTTTTCGAAAAATAGGGCGTAATCCCAGCTTATGATGTTGTGGTCTGATTGAGTTATGACAAGCAAAGCGTTATTTCTCGCTAAAATATTAATGAATATTTATCTTATGTCACAAATTCCTATTTATTGGTGTACACTCGCATGCGAAATTTCTTTTTAGTATAACCATAAGTTCATATTGTATAATGTTTTGAAAGTTTAGCTGAATTTTTAACCATCCTGTACTGTTATTCATATTAAAAGAGTTCAACAGAACATCAGTCACAATTTTTGCCGTTTTAGCGAGTTTATAAATGAGACAAATAGAGAAAACAAGAAAATTGCATCGATGTTTATTTCATATCTCAAAGATTTGAAAGTATAAAAGTATTAACAAAGCAACACATATCCTTAATTTAGACATACCGAATGACACGCACTAAAACGGTGTGTTCTAGATGGCCGGAATAATTTGACAACGACATTTGAAGAAAAAGCTGTTTCCAAATGACGTGAAGTTAAATGTTCTACAGTTTGACTTTTTGATTTAAAATATTCTATGCATTTCAATGTACATATTTGAAACAGTAGAATTTAAAAAAAAAAGCTTAATCAAGTTCAAAACAGAGGGATCAATTCCTGTTTTCTTTCTTCAAAACGAATGAGTGACAAGTAAGCTTTTGTGCCAAAAACAATTACGTCAAGATTTAGCCACTTGCAAGTGTTCCTTAAGATCAGGTGGTTTGTCTCACCTGTTGCACACGGGAAAAAAATCTAACTTGCCCCGTTTCTCAAATACAGCCAAAGCATATGTGAATCAAGGAAAACAAACATATATTTTAAAATTACTTGAATTGTTGAGATTTAACTAATTGCACGAACGTTTAAATTAACATAAACAATTTTTTAACGATACACCTAACGCTATCACAAGTGACAATCATGATAGCTATGAAGAAATAGGCTTTCTAACTGAAGATTTGCGAAAACTACCTTACAATATTGTGTACCTAAAATGTTTGCCGCATTTACATGAAAATAAAATACTTCGATTATTTTTGAACCAAATAAATTCATTTGATTTCTTTAATTGTTTGTGTCAAAGTTGCGTAATTCATATAATATAGTTCCAGTTATTTTTGTTTTTGTTTAAGTTATATTTATTTTTTGTCATAATTTCCCAAACTGTGTAACTTAGTGTTATTTTTATCCATAGGATACTGGTTTTTATTTTGTGTTCTTAAATTCAGTTGTGAATTTCGTCTCTTTTTAAGAATTAAAAAAAAATGACTTTACGCCATTCGGAAACACTCTTAAAAATCATTTTTAATCATTTTGGCAAAGAGTTTTACAATTTATGCTTTGCGCTGAGGTGAATGCAGCAAGTTTCGAATGACAAAATTTCATGAAAAAGCTCTTGCAAATCCACTAACTGCAGCAGAAAAAATCTTCATATACTGCAAGGAAATAGGCGAAATTAAAAAAGAATTTTGCAATAAATCATTCTTAGACCAGTTGAGAAAGGAAGATGAAGAGTTTTCTGCACTGAAGCTAAGATTATGTCGTATACTTTTACACACTACTACACTTTCAATACTGAATGAAAACTTAACATGTACGGATGCAACGATTTCTAAAAAGTTTTAAAACTTTTTTTAAAAAACTTCGTGTTGACAAGCTAATTTATTATCAGATCGGTTTTGGTACAATCTTATTGACAAGTGCACTACACACTTAATATATATATATATATATATATATATATATATATATATATATATATATATATATATATATATATATATATATATATATATATATATATATATATATATATATATATATATTATTTGCAGGTTTACTTTTTTTTTTGCTTTTCATTCAGTTTATTAATTACACTTACTACCTTGAGACACTCGTACTATTTATTGTGCTACCATATGCCCTGTATAACTACATCAAGCACATTGAAAATCAATCATATATTGCTATACAAAATTTTTAAAAATCCCTGAAATTTTACCGTAAAATTTACTGGCATTCATGTTGCTAGAAACTTTATTGTAAAAGCCTAGAATAAACAAACAATAAATAACAAACTTTATTGTAAAAGCCTGTAAAATTTAACGGTTGAAAAAACGAGAACACTGTGTCTAGTTGTACTGATTAAAAAGAACAAACTGCACGCAGTTGGGTCCGAAACTACGCCGTCATGATTCGAGACCACTTCGTTACCTACCCTACCAAGTGAGCTCACACCATAAGTGAAGTGGTGTATGAATTGGCTCTGAAATCGCTTAATTTTTTCCCGTCTAATTCACGGTTTTTTTTTTTTTTTTTTTTTTTGTACTTCAAACACTCCGTTTTACCGTAATAGTTACCTCAAAATGTTCCCGAATGTTTAACAGTGTACAAGTAGTATATATACGTCTTGTATTAATGCCAGGAAAAAAATGTAGAGTTAGAAAAATCATTGACTCATGACGGTGAGAACGACCAAAATCATTAGCTAAGAAAACTTTATATTTATGTAGAGATTCAAAAACATATCAGTATGGAAATAAGTATCATTAAATTAGTTTCTAATTATATTCCTTTCACCACTGAACGTTGGAAACAAGTCTTTAATTTCTTATAGCTCTTAGTTTAAGGATTTTACACTCTCTACCCAATTGCCAAGACTCTAATTCGCATTTATTATGTTCTCCAACTGTCTTACAGTTTGCATAATTGTATTGAAGGCTTGATCTCCGCAGTTTTTACTTCCCCATTCAGCAGTAAGTCTAACTCATATTTATTCACAAGTTAAGAGATTTTAAATTATCTGGTATATGCTGTCTTCAATAAAATACGATTATCTCCATCTATTAGTCTTTTGTGCAACTAAGATTTTGGAATTGAAAATCTCTAAAGACTTAGTTTAAACGTTATCTACGTGCCGCTCGCAGAGCTTCATTTTCGATATCTACAAGGTGTGTTTATGCACTTTAAGGTGATGATAGTTTTGCGTGTGATGCAAACTATGTATTTACTCCTTATATAAATTAGATTACTAGTTATAGTATTCCTAGTTTCATATTTACTTTTAATACATATTTTAACTAATAAATATTTCTGTTTGTACTTGCTTTGATTATTAATGATAACGGTGAATTACTTTGGGGTTTGTTATACCCTATTGAGTGGCAATACGTAATCAAAGACGCTTATATGTTTCGTGTTTGAAACCCTTGCTATCATCTAGAATCTCGATTACTGAACATTTTTACCATAAGTCTGAAAGTTTCAGTTGCAGCATTCTCTAGTGTTTTTACTTCTAAAGTTTGCCCTATCATTCCAATAACTGTTCTATTCATAAATTGGATCGTATTACTGCTTCTAACTTTAAATTGTAATACATATATACGTACAGGCGAATCGTGATAACTCGAAGATTATAACTCGAATTCTTCTTTATCTCGATGTTTTCATCGGGTCACAATCTATTGAGACTGTTGTGGAAACTTCCCATAACTCGAACTACCAATAACTCGAACGTTTTAGACGGTCCCTTGGGAGTTCGACTTAACGAGAGTTGACTGTATATACATCGACGCAGTATATACATCTTGCAAAAAATAATCTTCTAACTTACAACTTGTCCTTCGTTTTTACATAAACTGGGATGTTTATTGTTATGGTATAAAAGTGTCGTCTCTCTTACGTGGTTGAGAAAGTACAAGCGTTCAGTTCGACTCTGAAAGAGAGATAAAATTACTTAAATGTATTAACAAGTTTTCCAAATATTTTAATGCTGCAGGTAGGCTGTGAGACGAAGGCATAAAATATGCTTAGCATAAAAAAATGGTTTGTTTGCAAATTTCGGGGACTACAGAAAGTCCTGACTGTCTACAGATGAAAAAAGACTAATGTCCCCCCCCCAAAATACTGTCTCGTAACCATTAGAGTGCAGTGGTTCCCAACCTGTGGGTCGTGACCCCCAAGGGGGTCGCAAAGCCTTTCTTAGGGGGTCGTGACATTACCCCTACGTTTAAAAATGTTTCAATGCATAGTTCAAATATTAAAATACATAGGGAAAAAATATTATCATTTTAAAGTAGCATCAATGCTTGAGCTCAATGGCGAATCTAGGAATAGGGCTACGGGACTGCAGCAACACCCCCCCCCCTCATGCCAGAGTGTCTTATACCCAATATCCTCTAAGATTATCGTAAACTTTATATTAGAGATTTCAATCTCTACAAGTTTCCAAAATCCCTCTAACATCATCAAAAATCGTCTAAGCTTTCGTTTTTGGAACTTCAATTCAATAATTTCTGTGAGAAATTTTCTACATCCCAATCCTTATCCTGGAAGATGCCTTTTAGTTACGTTTTTAGCACTTAATTTTGGAAATATTCCTGGGAGAGTTCCGAACCCCATCATGTCCCCTAACTTCATCAAAAATAGCCAAGAAATAGGTGTTTAGGATTTTTAATTCGCTAAAAAAATTCAAAAAAAAAAAAAAAAAAAAATCCAGGGGAGTGCCTACTGTTCCTCTTCACATAATTAAAGATCGTACAAAATTTCGCTTTTAGGATTTAAATTTCAAAAAAAAAAAAAAATCCTGATGATGGTCTCCGATCATTTCCTCTTATCATCAAATATAAACTACTATTCTGTATCTTTGTTCCTAAATTTCGAAAAGGTTTCTTGGGAGTACCCCCATTTCTCTCTACCGCCACATCATTAAAACATGTCTAAAATTTCTTTTTGGAACCTCAATTTCGAAGAAACTCAGAGGGAGAGTATCCGAATCCAAAACTTTTCCCCAACAAAGATGGTCAATAATTGCGTTTTTTTTAAAACCTCAAAGTCAAAAATTTTCCTCAGAAAAGTCGCCTGAACCTCTTTTTTCTCTTTGTTTCAACAAAGACGTTATTTAACTTAGCTTATATAGGACGTGTTATTTTCATTTTCGAAAAATTAGAGAGTATCCCCGATCTTCCTCCCCCTCTCCTATCGTTAAATCGTCTACAATTTCAACATAACATAAATTTCAAGGGATTTCGAAGGCAGAGTCTTCACGCTTGAACCATCCATAAAAGTTCCCAAACATCTCTTCCTCCAAACATCACCAGGGGTCGTGTAAACTGCAATTTTAGAATTGCTACCATTTCGAATATTTTCCGAATGTTTGACTTATGACTATAGATTTATATTGTTAATTCTTTTTCTCCGCTTATACTTGTATAGCGCAATTCTCTTAATTTGATTGCTCATATGTTGGTAATGACAATCCCACCCCCCCTCCAAGCAAAAATCTGGACTATCTCTGTCTCTCTCTTTCTCTTGCGATATTTACGTTTGAAAAATTGCATGGTTGCCAAACGTCCTCCTCCCATTTTTTTTGACCTCGCGACTGCCTTGGTAAGAGATAATAAGGTTCACTCATTCAATGAAAGTTGGAGACAATATGACTATATAATATTTTTATGACCTTAGTTCCTCAGAAAACCAAATCCTGCATTCACCACTCCTAGGACGCAAGAATTTTGAAAGTGTTGAAATGTATGTTCATCATTTCCAAAACCATATATTATTTTTATTTCCGCAATCATTGTAGAAGTAAAAGAAACCGTTAAGCATAAATAAAATATCTCAAGCACCTTGAGTTATTATGTAAAATATGCGTTACGTTTGAGCATACTCTCACACACACACACACATACATATATATATATATATATATATATATATATATATATATATATATATATATATATATATATATATATATATATATATATATATAGATAGATAGATAGATAGACAGATAGATATTTAGCAGCAATATAAGAATTGAACAAGAAAGAACAAAAAATTTTTAAAGAACGAAAAATTGAAAAAATCCCAAAATACCCTGGGGTCTCAGAGGCCCCATTTTCGGAATGATCATGCTACTGTAAATTTCAAAAACGTAATAATATTACTGAGGATATGAAGTGGATGTACGAAAATTAGTGCACGAACAGAAAAATTCAAGTCATGAACACTTTTAAATTATGTTCGGAAGTTAAAATGCGATCAAATGCCTCACAATAGAAGTTTTAATCATTTTCAGAACTATTCAATGTGAAAAATATTCCAAGACATTGTTTTTTATAACTCAAAACAACAAATAATAATGTACACAATTGTATCCGAAAATGCACACAAAATCGAGGGGGAGGGGAAGCGTAATCATCAGGAAACAGAAAGGGTGCAAATGTTCTGCCATATTGGGTTCCATTTCTCACCGCGGTGCACGCTCAAGAAGGTGCCTGTTTTTCAGCCGTGTTAAGGGTGCAATTTCAGCACCGTATAGGGTGCCGCTGGTGAAAAAATTTTTCACCCTTGAAAGGTGCCAAATTTAACCTGTAGTTTTAACAGTGCAGTGCATCAAAAAAAAAAAAAAAAAAAGATTTTTTTTTTTTTTCAAGAAGCAAACATTTTATTCTGAATTATCGTCAAAGTCACGGAATTCATTTATCCATTTTTCATGTAATATAGTTTTTTTTCTTTCTGGAGTTTACACAGCTACTGTCAATAGAGCAAAATTATGTGCATGAACAGTTTTATATCTTGCATGTACATCTTTTCGAAGGACACTGTTTTCTTGCATGCAGACAAGACTAGTTTTTGTACATTATCTGGTACAATAGGAATAGTGCTCCATTGTATTTCAAAACTGCCCATATTTATAATCCGTCCAATTATCTGATGAACTAGGAGCATTGATTAAATCACCGGTGCTCAACCCAACGGACCAAATGTCCCGCGGACCAAATGTGGCCATTGAAGCTGACCTATGTGGCTCATCGTTGTATTCAGTGTCACAAAACGAAGAATAGGGGGGAGTGGCTAAAAGCGGGTAGGTCGCCCCAAGCGGTAGGCCTTTACATGATCCCCCATAATGTGTAAGCCGCGGTGCATATGTATATCGTGTTTACATGAACACCAACGAGTTTTTATCAGCCGCAGCGAAGCAGCAGTGAAGCGGCATGGCGTGACCAGCCTTTAAAAAAATGATACATTTCTAAAAAAAAATTGTAACCTTGTGATTCGTCGAAGACCAGTTTATTTTTTTGCTTGTCTATAATGTTACGTTTTTCTGACGTCAACCACCTACAAACTACGATTGTCATTTCGTGTGATTCTTTTTTAAATTTAGGTTTATAATTATTGAAATAAAAAGCGTGAAATTGGGCAAAACGGGTATATGATTCAATCATATATTTATTTATAATTTTTTGATTCGTTTGCTGACTTAGATTTTTTGATTTCAACAGGATAAGTACAACTTTGAAAAGTTATTTTTTAGGATGGCAATTAATTAGCCTATTAGTCAGTTATTTCTTTATGTTTTATAAAGAAATGTGATGACTTTAAATTGGATAAGTACAACTGTTTTAAATTTTTTTATATAATGGCAGGTAGCTAGATAACTCTTTTAATCATTTATAACTTACATATACATAAATGTGCTTACTTGGATTTGCAATTTAAATTCGATTAGCATCATTTTTTATATTTTATTTTTATAATGGCATTTCGCTAATTAATTCATCTAATCCTTTATAACTTCATATTTGATTGGCAAATTTACCAAACCACAATTAGTTAAGCTTCCCCGTTTTGGGCTCCCTGGTAGGGCAAAGCGGATTTTTCAAACGTTCTTAAAAATTGATAATAAATAAATATTAGGTTTGAAGTAATACAAAATCAGCTTTTAATTTGAAATTCAAGAACTCTGCTAGGAAGTAAAACTGAAATTGTTGTGATAAAAATCCAAAAACTACAACTTTCGAGCATTCTCCGAAAACCTACCCACTTTGGGCCACCCATCCTTTATTCTGAAACCTTCCAAAACTACTAATGATCTTCTTTTGGTGTTATGAATTGATTTCTAAAATACAGAACCAATAAAATAAGCATGTAGTAATGAAGATAGCAATTTTGGTTTGTATAGTTGCCTTTGATTTCCCTTATTTTCCCATTCTATCTAGAAAAATTTGAATCATATAACAAATTTTACATTTGTTCTCGCTCGCGAAATTACTATTAACGTGAGTTGTATCACAAGGTAAAAAAAAGGTTATTCAATACTGGATCAAATTATTCAAGCGTCAGCAGTGAGTATTTTCTTGATAGTTAGTGCCGTAGAAGGTTAGAGCACAAACGAAGGGATAGGGTAGGAGTCAGAGTCAGGAATTGTTCTTTTTTCCTCCAACTCCACAGCCCTGATTAAAATACTTGCGCTTTAAATTCATTTCGATTCAATTGTTATATTTACCTCCGACTTTGGCCAATGTTAAGTCTACGAGATATGCTTTTTTAAAAATGTTTATTAAATACTTTTTTTTTCGTTTTTCATGTCACCAAAAAAAAAAAAAAAAAGGAATGTATTCAGAATTTGAACACATTTTTCAGCTTTTATTGCCAAAAAGTAATTTTTCTCGCTGTCGTTAATGTTAAAAAACAAATAATTGTCGAAAAACTGCCCTTAAAATAGCTAATTAAAATAAATAAATAAATAAATGTACAAATTTTCGTCATCAAGATGTTTTTCCCCACAAAGTTTTTCTTAAACAAATCCGTCTTTAAGTTCGCACTTTATATTTGCCTTAAATATACCCGTTCACGATAATGTTAAATTTTTCGAACTGTTTAAAATTGAACGAAAAATTGTTAGAATCAAAAAATGAAACACGGAAATGATGTGTCGTCGGCAAAATCTTCAGAAATAAATAAATAAATAAATGTTTGTTTGAATCGTACTATTCGTTCAAAATTATTGGGGGGTGGGGGCAGATAGACCGACGGAAAAACAAATTTTCCCCATCTGAAAACCCTACTTTCGAATTGTTTTTTTTTTTTCGATAATTTTATTAATTTATTTAGTTTTGACATTTTTTTGCACTAAGCAATATTTTTACGATACATTAACCTTAACCGATCAAACCACTTTTTGTCTATATTTATTTTATTTTACTTTAACATGAAAGTAGGCTAAAATGAACTTAAAATATCGTCTATAATCAAAAAGCAATAATCATTAAAATGAAAAGATAAAACGTCATGACATGAAAGTGAAATATACTTTTTAATTTTTAATTTATCGTCTGCTGATGTTTAATTTTACTGTCTTTTAAGCGTGCATTGGCATCTGTTATAGTTGTTTATGTTCAAAAGATTTTGTTGGTCAATTATTTTTAATTGGTGATCTATTAATCTTTCTTGTTAAATAAAGTGCCTTCTAATTTTTTGTACTTAACAATGTATATCCCCGCAGCTTTAATAAACGAAATGTTGAGAGCGGATTGATACAATCTTGGATTTCCTTTTTAAAAAATTACAAAAAAAGTTAGTAATTTAAAACGTATTAATGTATTTTGCAACGAAAAATTGCGTAAAACAGTAAAATTACGGTTGAAAAAACAGATTCTTAAAATTTTAGATCACAAATATTTTGTGTAATAGTGCCACCTAGAGACAGGCGATGGAACATAGTTCCTATTTCAATTATTAATTAAAACTTAATGAGACAGTTTCTGCGTAGGAACATTGCATTTTTCTATTGAGTTCAAGCAACTTCTCTTTGAAGATTGGTAAACAAACTTGAAAGATATTTGTGCTTGGCCCATAGACCAGAGTTTTTTTGCTAATTAAACTAGAAATAGTGATAAATACTCTTCACTTTGGGCACACAGCGAATAGTTTTTTTTTAAATATGGTTGGGGAAAATGCATGCTTTCTATACCATGTCGTTCAATTCTATGATAACATGAACTGTGCTAAAATAACAATAACTGCGAAATCAGTTACCGATATATGAAGTTTTGAGTCTACAAAAAGTCGCCTTTAGAATGCCTATAAAGGAATTTATTAAGGAAAAGGCAACCTACAAAAGCCAGAAAAACATTTTTTTCGTGAATGTTGGGATTTCTTTTTTCTTTTATTATTTTTTTAGCGGCATTGCTTTTATTTTTACTTTGATATTATGTTTCATTTATTAGTTTTAACACAAATCAAGTACTAACCTTTTTCTCTGTATGCCATAGATTCTGATTCTTAAAAAAAAAAGTGTATACTAGAAATCTCAATCATTTTAAAAAGCAAGCTTTCCAATATTCTTCTTTAAGAAAAACGTTGTTATTTTGTAAGAAGCACCAACATTTTCGATTACTTTAAAGGGAGATGAAAAAAAAAATCTTGAAAACGCTTCGCGAGTAAACAACTTTTATTTCACGGCTAAAGAATGAAATTTGAGAGAGCGAGTGGGCAAAAAGAAAACCATTTAAGAAAGGAAAGAAACGCCGAGGAGATTAAAGTTGAAAACTTACTTTTAATAATGATGGAAAGAACACTTTTAAAATTATTCAGTGTTTTTTCCTCTTTTCTGACCAGGATGCTATCCACTTTTCGTTTTTTTTTTTTTTTTTTTTGATTTTTTTTCCTTTTAAAGTTTATCTTTTAGAAGTCGCTTCTCCTTTCATTACTCTGGATTTTTATTGCGAAAGGACTATTATGTAATGTTATGAAATGCATGTTTAAGTTCCATTAAAAGAGTATGTTCACTGGATATAATAATACCAATTCTGGTAACTTACTTTAAGATTAATTTTTATGAAAATTAGTTACTACTGTGTTTTACTTCTCATTTTTAAGATGTATCTTCGTTTTCTTTGTGTTTCCTTGTTCCTTTCTTGTTCTTATAATGTTTTCTGATAGGTTAATTGTACGTCGACTATAAACGATATTTTGCATCTATCTCTTAAACTTTACTTATTGCTGACACTGACATTTTTGAAGCAAAACAATACGTATTTCGCAAAATATATGTTGCCCAAACGATTTTTTTCCCTGCACGATTGTATTTTTTAAATTGAATTTAATAATGCAATTGAATTCCCGAATATATATATATATATACACTGCTCGACATTGAAAATGCAACACTAAGTAGGAGTGTTCAGAAATTTATGCACATTTTAGAGTAGACGTACATCACTGAGTTATGTAAATGATGTGAAATGCGCAGCTCTCCGACGCACGTGAAGTAAGATATAAGGGAAGGAACTTGCAGAATGGGAAATATTCGTCTCGTTATTTCTGACTGGAGAATCATCGAAGAAATTTTGTTTTTGTCTTGGAGGATACGTGTAACACAAGAGAATGCCAGTCCGACGTCAACGAAGGCACTTCCAGCAGATAGACGATTTTACTAGGGATATGGTGATCGGACTGAGGAAGGGAGGTTGGTCCGTACGTCAAATCGTAGCTGATACCCACATGGATGCGAGCACGGTGCATCGGCTGTGCCGACAATGGTAGGAACAACGAAATGTGGCAAGATTGAGGGGTGCAGGGAAAGCCAGAGTGACGTCAGAACGCGTGGATCAAAGCATCCACCGGCAAGCTGTAGCAGACCTACAAGTCACTTGTTCCTCGATTCTGCAGCAGATGCAAGTTACCCTGAATGTTCCTGTGTCAACCAGAACTCTTTCCCGTCGTTTGATCGCACGTGGTCTGCAATCACGGCGTCCGCTAAGAAGACTGCCCTTGATCCCACAACATAGACAGCAACGTTTAGTATGGTGCCGGACTAGAGCGACGTGGATGACAGAATGGCGAAATGTCGTGTTCTCAGATGAATCCCGCTTCTGTTTATCCAGTGATAGTCGCCGCATACGTGTGTGGCGTCGACATGGAGACAGATCTAATCCGGCAGTAACTGTGGAGCGTCCCACCGCACGACAACGTGGCATAATGGTTTGGGGCGCAACTGCGTATAATTCCATATCACCTCTAATTCGTATTCAGGCACTATGACGGCCCAACGATACTTGGATAATGTGCTGCGGCCTGTGGCAATCCCTTACCTTCAAGGGCTACCAAATGTAATTTTTCATCAGGATAACGCCCGACCACACAGTGCTCGCATCTGCCAACATGCTCTCCAAGGCACACAGATGCTTCCCTGACCACCATACTCCCCTGACCTGTCACCAATCGAATATGTGTGGGATGTGGATGGACGCCATTTGCAGACTCTGTCCCTGCCTCACAACACACAGCGATTCAGCGGTTGTTATCACACATCGTTCATCACTTGATATTTTTCCAACCTGTGCAACACCGTTCTTGGCTGTTATCTTTGCAACCACTTTTGAACAGTTAGAAGTTTTGTTAAATCCATTTTGAAAATTTTCGTTCGACGCAAGATTGCACTTGCTCTCTGAAATGTCAAACTTATTGACCATTTAATTACTGAAACCAGAAACTTAAGTCTCAAACTATACAGCACATTTGTTTGCAAGGGCGCATGTGGTAATGTCAGCACTTATATCAGCTGTGTACTATTTAGGGGTATATCTTAACGTCTTTTGGTGGTTCATCTCGAAACAATAACGTTACACATTAACATTTTTGTAGAAGTTGTATGGACAGGCTTTGATTTTAACACATTAACACATTAAGAGATTTTATTTCACATTGCAGAAAAATATTCCTCTCTTTCTTTCTGTACTTTAATAAGCTTTTAGTAATTTTATTGCATTAAATATGTTAACCTTTTTTTGCACTGGGTTTTAATTAAAACTTAACTAACTTCAATAAACCCACATTTTTCAGCAAAAATAAACATTCATAATACTCTTACGTAAGTTTAGTAAGCACAGAACATTTACTAAACTACGTTAACGTACTTTTAACTGCAGTAATCAACTTATGTAATTATTTGATCCCTTTCATAAAATGTGTTTTCTTCTTTTTCTTTGGTTACACTAGAAGCATAAACAGCATTTTCATTTTGTCAGAAGATAACAGAACTAAATTAAACTGAAATGGAAAATGAAAGTATTTTCACTTAAAATCGATTTCTTTTACTCACGACTAGCACTTGTTTTTCTAAAGAATAATTTCCCCTTTTAACTTTCCTTTTTAATTGTACGGAACAAAACTGAATTGGTTTTATGCATTTTCTGGAACTTTTATTAGAACACTTCCAATAGGGTTGAATTTTATTATTTTTCCGCCTTTATCATAAAGTTATTTTTAAATTGAAATTAGTTAAACAAATTTTAGCACATATTACAAAGATATAACATACTAAAAATGACTTAACAGACAAATTTCAGTGAAGAGATACTACTTAAAACAATATTTTACCTTTGGCAGAAAAACAAAAAGAAAGCTAAAAGTTTCTATTTTGCCAATTAATTAACCTTATTTTACAGTGAAATTATAACAGAATAGACTTTTGAATTCTGAGGATGAATAAGTAGCACGCAGTGGACGTTTTTATCATCATTTACTATTCGACTTCTTATTATAGGTATGCGATGTATCAATAGTTTGCGAAACACTTCGCTTTTCGTACTCCAGAACCTCCAGCACATAAAACTTTTGTATGTTTTTTTTAACTCTTTGATAAGACCCTAAAACGGCAGTTTTTTTTACGAGTCAGCAGGTTTTGTGCTCTCAACCTCTGACAGTGCTCGTAGACGTATAGATTCGGTATGGGAAATTGGAGGACAATATGACCATAAAATAAATGTAACGACTTATGCAATATTAATGCAAAAAAGTAAAGTAAATAAATAATCATTCATCAAGACTTATTCTGCAGTAATAAAAGTTACCTTAAAATATAGGAAACTTACTTTTCAGAAGCATTAAAAAATGTTATATATTGTGACTATCACAAAATTTTCTCCTGTAAAATTCGCGCAAATCCTCTGAGTTATCGTATATTATAAGCTGTAATAAATAGAGATACAATCACTTAAATATTACATATATAAATCTTAGTTTCAACTCTTTTCTTTGACATATGTTTAATAACAAAACTATATTAAATTCAACATCATCAAGCTTATTTAACAAATGTATTATTATAATGAAGTAAAAATAACCTTTTAGTGATACAGTAAAATATGCGTAGTAGTATGCTTTAAAGCTTTTTTTTTCAGAACAGGATCCAGTGGGGTCAATACAATCCTTTGAACTGTCAATTAATTTATTCATAGAATTTTTAAATGCGATCTATCACTAAAAAAATCGGTTGTTTTTAGATGACACTGTGTAAACGATAACACATTACGGCATAAATTTTAAACCTAATATTATTTAAATATTTTATTCATCTTTAATATTCCCAATCTGAATAGTGTGAAAAAATTTTAAGTATTTCAAAAGAATATTCTTTAACGTACTCAATCTGAGTTATGTTGAAATATTTTAAGCATTTAAAAATAAATTTCTCCAATATTATCAACCTAAATTGTGTAGAACTATTTTAAGCATTTCAAAAGAATGCCACAAGAACACATTCCAGAAAGTCTTTTATGACTATGACACGTGCTTAAATATGCAAAAGAACATGATCGATTGGAACTGCAACTTACCTTCAACTATAAGTTCGATATCCACTTTCTCCTCCCCCATCACGTTCGCGACGTGACACATGTAACGCCCACTATCACTTGGAAGCACTTTATGAAATATCAATACTCCAGCTTCTTGACTGACAGATATCGTGTGATCTGGCAGAGGCCGTTGATCGCCTTGATCTCTATACCAACGGTATGTGGGAACAGGATAACCCTGAGCAATGCAGGGAAGGGTTGCACGCTGTCCCTGTGGTACTGAGATACGGTTCAGACGCTTGGTTACTCTCGGAGGTTGATTATGATGTGGTTCTGGAGAAAGAGAGAAATGTTCGTGTAAAACATGAGACCATTTATTCTGATTGTTTTTACATGATTTTAATTTTGGAAATGAATGATTATGATGTCGTTCTAGAGAATGCGAGAAATGTTCGTGTAAAACAAGAGAATATTTATTCAGATTGTTTTTACATCATTTTAATTTCGGAAATGAATGATTATGATATCGTTCTCTAGAGAAAGAGATAAAAATTCGTGTAAAACAAGATTTCATCCTTCGTGATTGATTTTTTTATCATTTTAATTTTGGAAATGAATGATTATGATGTCGTTCTCTCTCTCTCTGGAGAAAGAGAAAATTGTTTGTGTAAAACAAGAGATCATTTATTCTGATTGTTTTTACATCATTTAATTTCGGAAATGAACGATTATGATGTGTTTCGAGTGAACGAGAAAAATATTCGTGTAAAACAGGAGATTATTTATTCAGATTGTTTTTACATCATTTTAATTTCGGAAATGAATGATTATGATATCGTTCTCTAGAGAAAGATATACATGTTCGGGTAAAACAAGATTTCATCTATTAAGATTGGTTTTACATCATTTAAATTTTGGAAATGAATTATTATGATGTCGTTCTCTAGAGAAAGAGATAAATGTTCGTGTAAAACAAGATTTCATCTATTCGGATTGTGTTTACATCATTTTAATTTCAAAAATGAATGAGTATGATGTTCTCCAGAGAAAGAGATAAATGTTCGTGTAAAACAAGATTTCATCTATTCCGATTGTTTTTACATCATTTTAATTTAAAAAATGAATTTTTATGATGCGGTTCTCTGGAGAAAGAGAAAAATGTTCGTGTAAAACAAGAGATTATTTTTTCAGATTGTTTTTACATCATTTTAATTTCGGAAATCAACGATTATGTGTTTCTAGTGAAAGAGAGAAATAACAAACAAGTAAAACAAGATTTCATTTACTCAGATTGTTTTAACACCATTTTAATTTACGGAATGGAATGAATATTAATTCTGGAAGGGTTTTTGTTCTTTTACCAAAAATTATAGCAGAAAGTATGTTTAACAAACGCAACGTTTTTAACGATTAAAATAATAAACAATAGGAATTAAATAAGAATTAAAAAGATAAATATGTTGAAAACTAAAAGATATAAATAAAACGTTACTATGCTCAATTTAAAGCATACCTATCCATATTAACTTTGTATTATTATCTTTTAGTCAAACATTGTTAATATGTCATTTTTTTTACTAAATAAATACAACATGCAGCTTATTTCAGGCAGCAACGAATTATCTTTAACGACGAAATGTAACCTACAGAAAGCAGCTTATCAAGGATTTTGGTAATAAGTTCATGTTCACTCACGCATTGGATTCAGTCGATTTTTCTATTGGTTTCAAATTTAATGAATCAGTAGAATTTCATTTTCGTAACGGAAGTTGTCTTTATTTGATTTTTCTGAGCGTTTTATTAACATAAATTGCATTAATAATTTAGTATACGTACTTAATATATGTCCGTTCTGCATTATTATTCTTTAAAATTATAAACTATGTGATATTACCTACTAATGACATTGTGCAATTGTTCATAACTAATCATAATAATAATTTTTATTAAAATAAAACAAAAAATGCTTATTTAAGATTATATTTGCTTAAATAGTGAATATTGTATAAACGTCACAGCATTTTATAAGACATTAATTTTCTCTCCAATTCAGATTACATGATATCTCATTATGTCATAAAACTACCATGAATTTATATTTTTTTTCAGTGCTTTCAATGTAGTGTGTTCAGTGTCTTTATGTAGGATGAAAAATAATGTTTAATTTAAATATAACTTATACGCAAATATAAAATTTTTTTTTGAGTCTTAAAAATATCTATTCAAATTCAATCGTGTGTCTTTATTTATTGATTTCAAATAATTACGTAACGCAAAAAAAAAAAAAAAAAAAAGAACTTAGAAAAACAATACGTGACATCAAACCAACTTGTTTCATTGATATACCCTCTATTAAATAAATCGTTTTTATTTAAAGGGATTTCTTTTAATAATTTTATTTGATTATTTTTATTATATATATATATATATATATATATATATATATATATATATATATATATATATATATATATATATATATATATATATATATATATATATATATATATATATATATATATATATATATATATATATATATATATATATATATATAATCCCTCATTTTCTTTCAAATATAATATCATAAAAATAGCGAAATATAAAAGGAAGAAGTTTTTTTTACCTGTCACAATGATCTTGGAATAGTTCATGCTGACTTTCTTCTCCTTTGTAACCACATTCTCGGTATGACATCGAAAGCTGTATGATCCATCATGCTCAGAAGTATCTCTGATGTACAGATCTCCGCTCTCAAGCATCCCATATTTAGCTGGAAGAAAGGAAATATTCAGAAACACATCTATTCGGCTAAGAAAGCCCAGGAAATCGTTTGACACTTTTTCAAGTTTTATACATAGTTCTATATATATATATATATGTACTAGTATAGTACGTATTTGAAAATAATATTCTTTCATGTTTTCGTTTTCTTTTCTTTGCCAACTTCCTTTTGGATAATTAAGAGTGTTTTCCTGTGAAATAAGGGTTTAAAGAAATCTACACATGCGTTTTGAAAGGCGTTTTGTCAACAACTGTTTAAAGGACAATTTTTTTCCAACAGGAGCATCCAAATCCAGAATCATTTAAGAAATGTTTTGCGTTTGAAGGTTGGCCAAAAAAAGGGGGTTTTTGTGCGTAAAAGCTTATTTCATAATTTTTCAGAAATAGTAAGACTACCAGCAATTACTTTAGGTTGCAGAATAAAAGTGTTTCGTCAAATTTTGAGCGGATCAATTCCAAAACCAGTTTTTTAAATACACAAAGCCATGGGAAGTTTTGAGTAAAAATAAACAAGGATTACGCCAAATACATGAAATTATAGCTTTCAGCAAGAGCTCATTTTAGATTAGTTATCTATTTTTCTTACGCTCTTTTGAGAACATTGTAGCAATTCGCTAAACACAAGCGGGCAATTTACGCTGACCCGTTATTTTCGTAATTTGCAAAAATAGAAGCTTCAGAACTGTAATGATCCTCTGTTGTATATTAAAAACCAGGTTAATGGCTTCTGAACTTTATATTCAACTCTATTTTATTTTTACTTTCCCCTTCCCATCAGCAGGTTTTGAGTGGAAGCCATGTCCTTTCTGTTTTACTTAGTAGTAAAGGTATTAAAGATGATAATGGTTATTCTGAAGAACCTTAATTCGGATGCTATCTGTTAGTATTAAGTTGCACTCCGTTTACATGAAATTGCAGCTAAATCATTTGAGTTATCCCTTATCTCCCGGGCCTAGAGTTTCATTTCAATTTTCATTATCTTTCTTCTCGTGCGCAAAGCAGTTTCTGCGCTGTATTTTTGCTAACGTTTCAAATTGTAAAACAGTTAGAAAAAACGTCGGACAAATGACTTTATGAACGTCTCTGATAGGGCATAAATAATGATCCAATAATAGATTTAGATAGAACAGATAGAGAAATTTTTTCAGATAGAATTGTTCCCGCTGAATTACATACGAATACAACTTCAGATTTAGAAGTGTCACGATAGGGTAAGGGGATTGTGACACATTTTTTCCGATCTAACCCCGAGAATTGAAATGGGTAATATGCACAAAGTAGATAAACATATTTGCATGTGAATTAGCACACTAGTGAACATATAACCAGAATATTTGGGTATTAGTAAAACACTGGACTGATAACGAATCTATAACAATTATTTGTTCCATATTTGCATATAAAAAATCATTTCAAAATGAATTACACCCAAACATTTTGTGATTTTTGTGTGGTGCATATACATATCAACGAAATTGTGACATAATTGACGACGTTATCTATAAAACTAGTGTGGCGACATAGTATATTCATGGGACGAAAAGATTTTGAACCAGTTTACTACAAGAAAGTTATTGTGCTGACAGACTACGAAAGAAAAAGTTTTACGTTTTGAAAATTTTTGAACGGGTAAAATAAGAATATAATTAAGCAATTTTTTTAATGTTCGCATGTGTATTTTTACAATCAGATTGTAAAATATTTGGCACCATTCCAAGTAGCCGTCAAGTCTTGAATTTCTTTAAAGACGACTTTTCTGTTTGTTTCATAAGGTTTTGAGTTACATTTTATACGTGAGACTTTTTTATGCGGTCCGTATTAACCATATTTTTTTTTATTGTGTTGCGAAAACGTTTTTTTACAGCTACACTAGTAAATTTTCGGGCGTTTTTCTTATGCGGAGATCTGTATGCAGTTTTCTTAATGTGGTCCTTATCACCAAACAAAAACATGTTAGAGTTATATTCATAATAATAATCTTTAATAATTACAAAGCTGAAAGTCTCTCTGCCTGGATGTCGGGAACTCTGTCAGTATTTCTGTGACGCGCATAGCGCCTAGACCGTTCAGTCGATTTTCATGAAATTTGGCAAAAAATTAGTTTGTAGCATGGGGGTGTGCTCCTCGAAACGATTTTTCGAAAATTTGATTTTATTCTTTTTCTATTCCAATTTTAAGAACATTTTACCGAGCAAAGTATCGCAAAGTGGACGAGTATATTACCAAATTATCATAACGTGGAACCGTTATAGGCGAGCAAATTGGCAAGAAATTCACGATCCATTATTTGTAAACATACAGGCGAACCAAATGATCTTTTAATTTTCAACTACGGGCAAAGCTGTGCGGGTACCCCTAGTTTAAAATATAATTAATAGCCTAAACTAATAGTTCAGGCCGCTAAATCTCGCTTCGTCTTTCCTTCTCCTGTTTTAACGATCGTTGTGACCAGATATCTGCTCGTCACACTAATTTGACAAACAAGCCAGGACTCTCAGAGCTGGCGCGACAGAAATTTCAGAGAAAATTGAGGTTTAGTTTTCCTCGAATGAAATCTAAAACGGTTTCTCTTCCGATCAGTCTTTACTACAACGAGTTACCTAATACTTAGTGACAAACTTCGTGTCACAAGGAAAAAATAATTTAGAATATTAAAAAAAGGTGCTTTTTAAATGCAAGAAAGCGGATATTGTCTTTGAAAAATAAATACAAATAAGACTTTTTCTCCAGCTAGGAGGAACCGTTAAAAATCAAGGGGTTAAATTTTAGCGGCCATATAGCTTGCTAAAAATTCTGATTACGTATCTTTATTTTTCGAAGACGTCACACAATTAGTTTTTAAAATATTAATGAATTTATAAATAGTCTTTTGCTTTTTTCGTTTAAAGTATTTGAAAACATACGTTAAAACAAGTCACGATATTATCCGCCGCAATTTGTTTCCCTCAGAATTTCTATCACTGTCTAAAACAGATTTTTTAGTACTATTTTTATATAAATTAATGTCATTTTTCTTTTCTTTCTTTAGGAATGTAGAATGGTTTTCAAAAGCATAAATTCTAAGTATTGCGTTGAAAATTTTCACATAATTGTCAGTGTGTTGATAGCGATAAGTAGGTGTAATGGAAAAACGATAGAAGATACAAAAAAGAAAAAAAAACTTTAATGGTTCTGCATGGAAATGGAAGTATAGAGTACATCAATTGATTACTAGCATTATAAAAGCGCGTACATTTCTTTAAAATTTAAGTATGTTAATTACTACCACTTCTACTACTAGTACCACTACCGCTACTGTTGTTATCATTGAAATAATGAATTAAATTTATTTCAAAACATCTCCAAATACTTAGAAATATATTCTGTGAGATGGTATGCACTTAATACTTTCTGATATCAAAAATATTGATTTATTAAAAAAAAATATGTACTCCTATTTTAACACTACAATTAAGACGTATATTCGTATAGCTAGAAATACGGAGAGGGTCATTTTGGCCCATGAAAAGAAATCTGCACAGTTCAATTCATAATGTTGTATATTTGTAAAAATTAGTTTGAAGTAAACATATGTAGAATAAATGCAGTTTTTTAAAGGATGCAGATATTCCAAAGATGTATATTGAAGCATTTAAAAAAAGTTTGAAAATCCTTAAAATAATCAGCGCTGTTTCACTTGCATTTCAGAAACTAGCGATTAATGCTCTCTTACATGTACAAAAACATTATGAATGCTTTAAGTTCTTACAATGTTACATTCTTAGAGACATTTTTAGGTTCTACTATGTTTCAGCATCAGTAAAGGTATAAACACTTCTTTTTTTCTCTCCAAAGGGTCAAAATGACTCATGACCAAACTTTTAGGTATAATCCTTTATTTAGATTTAATGTTTTTAAAGCTTTATATTACTAATTAGCATGATTATTTAGGAAAAGTTGAGGAACTATATTTAGCTTTTTGTAAAACTACAGAGGATGAGTTAGCAAAAAAAGTTTGCTTGGTGTCAAAATCACGCCCGTAATTCTGGGGTTATATATTGCAACTTAAAAAATGACAACTAAGATTTAAAATATGTTGATACTCTTAATATAAATTATCCTGTAATTATTGTTAAAATGAGATAAAACTTATAATTGTAAAAATACAAGATTAAATAGCTCCTAAATTATCTTACAAATGGAGTAGCCAACTAAAAAATACATGGTTTCTTTAAAAATTATACGCACAAATAATAATATTAGTCAGATAGTGAAAGATTATTTAAACGTACCACTTATGATGCCCGGAGTTATGAAAAACCCATCCATTCTCTCCCAGGCTGATACTTGCACGTAATCACTTACGAAACTAGGAACTGGACATCGAAGTACGGCCATGTTTCCTCTTAAGACGAATTCGTCGAACAACCGAATTTCATAATGTTGCATCACGACTGAAAAAAAAAATGAAGTACTTATTAGTAGAATTAGTTAAAATAAGAGAACAAAATATTGTTCAATCTGGTGCTACCAGTCTTTAATTTAGAAGCAAGTGTGTAGCACGAGTGAAAACCAGGTCGGTAGTTTAAGACAAATTATTTAACCCATTCCTTGCCCCGGCCGATACAGGATCGGCCGCGCAGTTTGTGTTAATACTGCCCCGGCCGATTCAGGCTCGTCGCAAGAAAATGGTTCCTAACTGCCCTCGACGATCCTGTGTCGTCACGGCGTTTCTAGCAGTTTTTGCTTCGGCCGAATATGTGTCGGCGATCCTTCCAGGAGCAGAACCCTGTTATTGCGCTTCTCTGTTGGGCTCTGGAGCTTTTAGGGGAGCGGTAATCAAGCTCTTTTCTTAGACAAAAGGGATGTAACTTATAGTATTTCACGGAACTTGTTGTAATTTATTTTATTTTACTAAGATATTAACTATTCAAGTACTCTTTGGTGGGGCACGTATAATGCTTCAAATAATCAGGCATTATATTTTTATCTTTTCGTGGAAGCTTTGTTTCTTAGCATTCTGGCATTTGAACTCCTGATGAACAAGTGTGAAAATATTTCCTTACATATTTATCAATATTTCTATGCCTGAATAAAGCAAATAAACAGAAATATGTTTTTCTTGTTATCAAAAATCTACCTTCTTACGCAAGTATCCTTCACTAAATTGTTCATAATCCTCAAATTTTACAATTTATTTTACGCAATATTTTTTTAAATTATCTTACGTATCTTAATTTTGTACGAGTTCGTTTTTTTTTATTATTATAATGTGTTTACTACGCTTTTTATTTATTTGCATACTATTATTATTTTTTAGTGCTTATTTATTTTTAAATCATGATATTTTGAAACGTAAATTATATCTTTTTATATTCGCGGCACCCTTTGATGGATTTTTAGTGATACGGTTTTGAATATTTTTTATTTCACGAAAAAAAAAAAGACAACCGCATTGACTATACGTAAAAATTGACTATGTAAAACATAAAATAGATACGACAGTACGAATAAAATGATAATATCTTGAGTTCTTTTTTTGTACGCTTTACTCATAAGAAGCGAAACATTCCTTTTCCCCCATTCTTTTTCAGATTTTATTTATTGTCTTAAAATAGCTCCAATGTTTTAATTGTACCTTCTTTTATGAGATTTAAAAAATATAAGTTAAATATTTGGTTTCTTTTCAATAATCAAATTGCCATAATTAGTAAATAATCCTATGAAACTAACTAAAATTTATCCAAGTATGTTTAAAAAAAAGATTTAAAATCCGACTCGATTTCAAGCAAGATCTCCTTTTTTTTTTCCTTCTGAAGACATGTTCCGTCATATAAGCATAAAAGCTTGCTTTGAAATTCCTTTCTGAGCTAAACTGTTTTGTTGTAAGAAAATAATGTGAAAGGGTTGACCACAAAACACTAAAACCTTCTGACCATTCTTTGAATGGAACTAACTTGCTCGGATGTTTGCAAAGAGGGTCCTTGGAGAATACAGACCTCCCAGTCGGTCTAGTTATTCCTCTCTCAGCTGGGGGCTTTTAGTTGCATGCACAAAAGTATCCTTTAGGGAAATAGGGGATTAGCCGCAAGTTTTGATCTTTTGTAATCATTTATCTTTAAAATACTTCCCACGCTTGAGCAACTGATATCTGGGCATTCAGAAGGGATTTAAAAGTCACCTGAATTACGATAAAAGTCGACCATAGTCCTGCCAACAAAGGGATGTCTCTGTGTTTATTGGTCGTTTTGAAGTGTCACAATATATCAAAAGACACCGAAGAATACTTTTTATCCTCTTAGGATATCATTCCCACACTTAAAGCGTTTTTGTCCATTCAGCGTTTTGTCCGCTTGCTCACACGTTGGATCGATCAGTCAATTGTTTGAAGAATGTTTTGTTGAGGCCTTTTGAAAGATAGATCGTCTTACGTTTAACAGTAAAAGAAAAACAAAAAAGATATACTGAGATAAAAGCAAAAAGAAAAATAAATGAATAAAATAATTAGTGTTATGAAAATAATTTCTTTTCGTCCAATCCTCTATAGTTTCTTATTTTCCTGTTATGTACTGCGTAAATGTATGAATATTTCAGCACATATTAGCAACCTTGTATTTTATTGCACTATTTAATTCAGAGCTTAAAAACAAATAAAGCAAAGCGATTTTCGAATGCAAGCTGAACAGCAAAAACAACATTAAAATACCGATAGCAAAATGGGGAGAAAAGTGTTATTACAACGTAGCAAAAAGCAACTCCGTTTCGTTATCTGCGGCATGCGCGTTAAGGGTTTTCGGGCTGGTCATCGAATGGGTTAAACCATTAATTCGTATAATTAATTTTAACATGGGAAAATGTTATATGCTTTATTCCATATCTCCTAATAGTGAAGCATAATTATAAAGTACAAGACGCCAGATGTTTGAATTCATCATTTGAAGGAAATTATATAATTTGTATTATCAAGAATGAAACTTTTCAGCTATCAAAATATGCCCTATTGTATGTGGGTAAATTTGCTTGACTAAAACAAGGAGGCAGATACATACGAGTGAGCTACTGTGTAAGCGTTAATTAACAAACCACCTGTATCAGGGGTACCAATTAAAAGAGTGGAAGTCATGCAGCAGTTGCTCTTGACGGGTGAGGCAACCCTGTCAATTCAATAATTTGAAAATTCATACCTTTACTTCGGTTGAACTCCGTCCCTGAAATCCATTCTTAGCACCCTTATACATAGAAATCTCTTTTTCTTTCTTTATTTTTTTTTCAAGTTACAGTTTCAAGCATTTTTTTAAAATGTAATTTTGTGCTTTGAAAGATAATCTAAGCTTCTTGCGTAAGTTTCTCGATAATGACAATGGTAGGGTAAAAGCTCCTTTTGATTTTGTCCCTAACAACTTAAAAGATTAAGGTAAAAAGAATAATATTGAGCGTAAAATGAAATTCAGGAATCTGGGATTTCCAGAATTGTAGTTTAAAAGCTTAAACTAAATGTTTAAGCTATAATATTTAATTTTAAAAAATACTGAAAAGGTATGTTTCTACCAAATGTCTCCTACTATGGAGTACAAAACAAAATAACGCTAGAAAACAACAGCTTGCATTTTATAAATGAAATATTTGCATTTCAATCAAATAATATTTTTTTCCAACTAACAGTGCAGCATTTAAGAGCTTATTTGATTCACTTTAGCACCAAAACCCAAACTTAACCCTTATGATCATTTGAAAATGACTCCGCGTAGCCACAAACTCAGCACCATTTATCTTTCCAGTTCATTTCTCTGTTCTTCCTTTTCTGAAACGAAATTAACTTGAGTCTCCTCATATTGCGCATTTGGCTCAATATTACTCACAACCTCCTACTCAGCTGTACTTTAACATGATTTTTATTATCTTTTATATGCAGTAATTATGCCTGACGCCTAAAAAATGCTGAAAAAGCACGAACTTAAAATCTTAATACAGAAGAAATAGTAAACTCATAAAGATATCTCATAAAGAAGAACTCACAAAGATATAATTTTAAACTTATATTAACGGTTTAACCTGTTTATTGTAGCAGTGTAAAGTAAAACCTTTTCAGAACTTAGAACAAAGTAAGCACTTTTTTCTTTCGTAACTGCAAATTAGATCAATTTGTGGTCATAATACAAATCAACTCTTAGACAGCTAGTAACGTAGGTGTTGGTTACACGCATAAAATAAGGGTTATCCTACATTGGAAGGTACCGTCATATTGGGTGACTGTTCAGATAAATGCATGTTGGTACTATTATTAGAATAAAAATTCAAAATCCCTTCCCGTAAAAAATATTTCCTTTTATTTCCTTTCTTTATCTTCGAATTAGGATTTTCGAATCGGACTTTTGAAAATTTTGATGAGAAAAATTCCACGCATTTAGGAAATTTAACATTAGAGAAAATCAAAATAACAATCCACAATAATAAGGAGCAAATAAGCATATATGTCCAAAATTATTTTTACATATCTAAACGAAGTTTTTCATAAAATATAAGCTATACTTTTAAGAATTACTGTGGAATGACAACATCATAACGCATATAAAAGAAAAAAAAATATAAGAGTTGGCTATCCTAAAATAAAACTACCACGAAACAATAAAACATAGCAAAATTCGTGGCAAACAACGACCCGAGAAAAAAAACAAATAACCTAGAAAACGTTCACGTTGATGAATTTAATATGGAATGTGTTCCTCTCTGAGCTGAACACAAACATCGAAAAGGAATTTAATGCTAGCAATAATGTTTCTAACCATACTTCGGGGAATTATATTCCACACATTCTGTAATGAGATCTTCAGGGCATTGCTGTCTCTAACTGGAAAACATTTCCTTTTACAAAGTACTTATTAGTCAAAAAAAGTAATAAAACAGGAATTTCTTGAGGATATTTTTTTTCGTTTCCTCGTGAGAAAATAACATTCGTAAAATGCATTTGTTTCAAAACTTTTCTTAAACAGTAGTATTTTAATAATACAGATAAAACAGGTAAGATATGTTTTTTTTTTAATTTAGAATTTATTTCAGCAGAGTTTTAGCCTACGGTATTTGTTTTTGTTATTTATTTATTTATGTTTTAAGTTTGTGTGACTAGTTTACTAATGCTTTTTGAATGCCGAATAATTTGGCCTTAAATGCATTGCATTTCATGGCTACAAATGTAGCTGAATTTATGGTCATAGAACTGATTACAGTGTAATTTCGATTAAACGATTCCCGATTTAACGATTTCCTCAATTCAATGATACATTTCACTGGTCCGGATTTAACTGCATTGAATGTATATGCACCTCGATTTAACAATGTCCTTTATTTAACGACATTTTTTCCAGTCCCTTGACAATCGTTAAATCAGGGTTATACTGTATTTACTGAAAGATTTTTTTTAAAATTCTAAACATTATGTGGTTATACAACATTAAGTAATAAATAAATACCTTGGTTTAGCAAAGTAAAAGATAGTAATGCACTGTTAAAATGTACAAAACTACAACAAGCTCCATACGTGTGTTTCGGCGTTACAAACAACCCATTTTCCAACACAATGCAAGGGAACTTAAAACATATGATAGCATGTGAAAACAAATACGATAATAGCTCCGCTTCATTCCTTATTATACATTTAATGTTGTATGCGAGTGTGAAACATAGGTAAAAATGAAAATTTCATTCTTTTTTGTGGTCAATATTTTAATATACAATATTTAATACAAACGCTAATAGCACATTCGTTTCATAGAAAAATTATCAAGTTAAAAAACTCATAACTTCTTCAGATATTTAAGTTATAGAGCTAAATTATGTTAGTTAGTATTATGTCATTATTGCTATTTATTGCTTATTTTCTAAGTAAACGTATGATTTAGAGTTCCTCATCAGGTAGGAGGAGCTTAGAATGTTTGCAAACGAGAATTGCAAGCATAAAACTGCAACAGATTCTTATTTTTGCTGTGCATTTTGAAATAGAGCACTAATGAAACAGAAAGCAAAACACTCAGTAGAGTTATCTTAGTACAACAGAATGCGTAATTGACAAAAAATGGTAAACAGCCTGTAACTAATGTTGTACTCTGTTTCGATTTAATAGTTGCCTGTTAAGGCTCCTAAAGGAACTATTTAAATTATAAGCTGCATCATTATTGAATCAGTCATAATTATGGTGGCAAAAACGAAGACTGGACACTTCTTGTTTAAGAGCTTTTTAATTTTTGTTCGAAATATAGAATCAAATTTGTAAATTAGACAATTAACTGATTTGGTGTCAAACAGGATGAGAAACCGAAAAGATAAGGATGCATGCTGATGAAGTATCGTGGAGTAAACTCCCGATTATCCGCGAGCGGATTATCCAAGGGGCAGATTATTCGCAATGCAATCAACAATCAGGAACATGTATTATCGTAGCACACAGCAAATAATAATGGTTGTTTTTTTTTTTTTTTTGCTGTTTACTTCCTTTTACAAAAAAGAAAGTATTGTATTCGCAAAAAATCTTTTACTCAAAAATCGACCTTAAGTTCCTTTTTACTCACCCCCGATTTAATATTGAGTTTTTTTCAACTCTACCACACGTGGATAAGTGCCCAAGAACGTATAGACACGCGAAATATCCATAATGACGATTTCCGAGTGAATTACAACGAATTTTTGCGTGACGTCTGTATGTGCATATGTGCGTATGTATGTCGCATAACTCAAGAACGGTAAGTCCTAGAAAGTTGAAATTTGGTACATAAACTCCAAGTGAGGTCTAGTTGTGCACCTCCCCTTTTGGTTGCATTCGGGTGTTTTTAAAGGGGTCTTTTGCCCCTTTTTGGGGGGAAATCATTGTTAATTTCGATGTAAACTCAAGTTGTGTTATAATTTGGCAGACACTTGGCGATATCTCGCCAGTCTTTTGGTCGCCAAGTTTTTGTCGCCAACCTGGCGATTTTTTTTCTTTTTTTTAAAAATCTGTTTCAATTTGGCCGCTATTGGTGATGTTTAGAGAGTTAACTATTGAATCACATTAATATTGCCAGTAATGGGGAAATGACATTAAATTGGAGTAAAAGGAAGTCATGTGATGCACACATCAGCTTGTTTTTTTTTTTTTTGTCTATTTGATGATTTATTTGTTTACTTTTTCACTGCGCTTTTCTTATTGCAAATACATTTCATCTTTAAGTTGTGTTGGGCAAAAATGCAAAATATTTTTGCAGCACTTTAGTTATTTGCACTGTTTGTAGAAAGTATTATGTATCATTGCGGCCATGTTTTAGAGAAAGAACAACTTTTACCTTATTAGTCCCTCAATTTAGCCTTACTGCCGTTTATCCGCGATTTTTATTTTTTGCGCACTTGTGCCACTTAATTCCGCGGATAATTGGGATTTTACTGCACATTATGCGTATAAGTGTAACATTCCAAAGTTCGCATAGTTTTATCTTCCTCCCCTCTCCCCAAAAAAATGCTGTGATGTAACTCTTAAACTCGTAAAGCACGAAAAATTATACACTATAATGCAAATATATTTGATTGCTAAACAAGCAAGTCAAGAAACTCTTACAGAACTACTCTAGTCTATATTTTTCTTTCTGTATTTCGTTTGCTTTGCATCAAATTGCTGCAAATATGTTTTACAATTAAAAATGTTTATCTGCAAACAAAAATAGTTTTTCATTTATGAAAGAAATTTTTTAGTTTTTTCTGAAAATTATGACCAAGTTGTATTTTAAGGAGCAGGATATGATATAGTTCGGTACAAAAATGTATATTAAAACGAGCTAATGTGTGCATCACAAGACTTCTTTTACACCAATTTAATGTTATTTCCCCATTATTGCAATTTTGCTGTGATTCAATAGTTAAATCTCTAAATATGACCAACAGTGGCCAAATTAAAACCAGACTTTAAAAAAAATCGCCAAATTTGTCGCCATGTTGGGTTTCAAAACTTTGCGACCAAAAGACTGACGATATATCGCCAAGTGCCCGCCAAATTATAACACCACTTGAGTTTACATCGAAATTAACAATGATTTCTCCCCCAAGAGGGGCAAAAGACCCCTTTAGAAACACGCGAACGCAACCAAAATTGAGAATGCCAACTAGACCCCCACTATAAGTCTATGTACCAAATTTCAACTTTCTAGGACATACCGTTTTTTAGTTATGCGACATACGCACATACGCACATACGCATATACGCATATACGCACATCCGCACATACGCACATACAAACATACATACAGACGTCACGAAAAAACTCGTTGTAACTAACTCGGGAATCGTCAAAATGGATATTTCGCGTGTCTATACGTTCTTAGGCACTTATCCACGTATGGTCGAGTCGAAAAAAAAATAAATAAATAAAATAAACTCAACATTCATTCGGAGGTGAGCAAAATGGAAATTAATGTCGATTTGTGAGTGGATTTTTTTTTCTCGAATTCAATACTTCCTTTTTTGTAAAATGAAGTGAAAAATGGCCGAATTAAAAAAAAAATCTCTAAATTTTTCGCCAAGTTGGCGACCAAATTTCGTGATCAGAAGACTGGTGATATATCGCCAAGTGTCCGCCAAATTATAACACTACTTGAGTTTACATTGAAATTAACAATGATTTCCCCCAAAAAAGGGACAAACGACCCCTTTAGAAACACGTGAATGTAACTAAAAAGAGAGGTGCACAACTAGACCCCACTAGGAGTCTACGTACCAAATTACAACTTTCTAGGACATTCAGTTCTTGAGTTGAGACATACATACGCACATTCGTACATATGTACATACAGACGTCACAAGAAAATTTGTTGTAATTAACTCGGGATATTTCACGCCTCTACACGTTCTTAGGCACTTATTCACGTGTGGTCGAGTCGAAAAAAAACCTCAACGTTCTTTCGGGGGTGAGCAAAATGGAAATTAATGTAGATTTTTGAGTGAAATTTTTTTTCGCTAATACACTAATTTCTTTTTTAGCCTACTTTTCCAGTAAAAATCAGAGAAAGAAGAAAAAAGCATGAAAGAAGGCTTAATACATCTTAAAAATATCCCGAAAAACCAAAAAAAAGTCAAAAATAAATAAAATAGTTAGATAAATATTGAAAAATTAAAAATTGGAAAGTAGGGTATTGAGATAGGGAAGAATGTCTGTTGGTCTGTCTGTCTGTCCCCCCCTAATAACTTTTGAATGAATAGTCCGATTGGAACAAATTTTTTTTGTTAGAAAGATCTCGACGAAGACATCTTATTCCCATAATTCATTTTTTCATTTGAACAATTTTTCGTTCAATTTTGAACAGTTCAAAAAAACTTAACATTAGCGCCTACGGGGAAATTCAAATCAAAAATAAATCTTGAACTTAGAAGCGAAGTGGCTCCAAACAAACTTTGTAGGGAAAAGCTTTTGATGAAAAACATGTATCGAAAATATCTTTTTGATTTGAACAAGTTTTCGTTCAATTTTGAACAGTTCAAATCTCTAAACATTAGCGCCTAAGGGGAAACTGAAAGGCAATATATATTCCGAACTTAAAAGCGGATTTACTTCAAACAAACTTTGTTGGAAATAGCTCTTGACGACCTACTCCCGACTTCGACTCCGAGAATTTAGGGGCACCTGACTCCGACTCTGACTCCTGTTCCCGACAATTAATCAGACTCCGACTCCCCGACTTCGACTCTGACTTCGTAGCTTTGGCAAACATTTATACACGGAGGACAAATGAAATTCTTGGATATTCAACTTCGACTCTTTTATCCCAAAATGAGATTGACTCCGACTCCGCTGCTGTAGTTTTAACTGTGAAATAATTATTGTTGATATGACTTGTTTTTATTTTCACGCTAAAGTTTTAATTTAGGTATTCAGTTTTCGGCAAATAAACTCGAAGTCATTTATGTTTTAGATATGCGCAGACGATTTTTTTTTTTTTTTTTGGCAATGAAAATTATTTGCTTAAATTGACATTTTATTGTTTTTATTTATTTTTTTTTATATTTATTTTGGTAAGTGCATTAATTCGTTTAAAAAATTATTTTTGCCAACAGGGGAAAAAGAAATTATTTTTTTAATATCATGTATTTATTTTAATATACTTATTATTATTCTTTTTTCGTTTTAAAAGCTGTTAAAGATTTTTTTTAATGGAAAGAAATGTGTTAGCTGCTTTGTTTAAAAGATGCTGCTATTTTATTTGTTCGTTCTTTTTAAAGAAAAGTAAGGAATTTTTCATTCCTAGAAATCAGCTTAAAATATTTAAAAAATATGTTTGAAAAAATTTGTGATTTTAGATATTTTTGAGAATATTGATCAGGTACTAGAAAGTAGTATGGGTATACGGGAAAGTAGGCTCGTCTAGTTCTAGACAGAACTTATTGTTTGTAAAATGAAGTAAAAATAGCATTTGAAAGAGTAGCAAGTTTTTGTCCAATGTTAGTGAATACAAAAATAATAATCAACGAGCAGATGTGTGCATCACATGACTTCCTTTTAAGTCAATTTAATGATAATAGTGCCTTGGATTAAGCAAAGAAACACTTTAAATATTTTTACCCCAAGTTTGTTTCGAACCGGAGCAAACGAGCTGATGTGTGCATCACATGACTTCCTTTTTCTCCAATTTAATGTCATTTCCCCATTACTGGAAATTTTAATGTGTTTCAATATTTTACTCTCTAAATATCACCAACAGTGACCAAATTGAGACAGATTTAAAAAAAAAAAAGATATGAATTTGAATTTTTAGATTAATAGAAATTAATTTGAAATTTGGAATTCAAATTATGTTTTTCGCAATCACGAGTTGCGACAAGACCTTACATATTGGTTACTATTGGTCACTACTCACTTCTTTCTAGAAATGCCTCCTGTCCCTTCTCTTGAGCGGTTATGTGTATACAGATGCTTATGTGTAGGCATGTGTGTGTGCGTAGACCTTTGTGTATGCACGTTGGTGTGTGTGTATATGTGTAAAGGTGCGTGTGCGTATGTGTGTGAGTGTGTATGTGCCTGCGTGTATGTAGGATAAGAACGCCACCGACCAGGAGGAGCGGCCACCGGGAGGAGTCGCGCCTGCAGAAGAGGTGGGGTTGAAAAAGAAACCAAACATCAAGGACGGTCAAGTAAAAACAATTAGCAATCGTAATTGCTCAAAAAATCGCCAAATTCGTCGCCAAGTTGGCGATAAAACGGCGACCAAAAGAGTGGCGATATATCGCCAAGTGCCCGCCAAATTATAACACCACTTGAGTTTACATCGAAATTACCAATGATTTCCCCCCATAAAGTGGCAAAAGACCCCTTTGAAAACACTCGAATGCAACAAAAAGGGGAGGTGCACAACTAGACCCCACTAGGAGCCTACGTGCCGAATTTCAACTTTCTAGGACATACCGTATTTGAATTATACGAGATACATACACACATACACAAATACACTCATACGCACATACCCACATACGCACATACATACGTACATACGGACGTCACGAAAAAAGTCGTTGTAATTATTTCGGGAATCGTTATTATGGGTATTTCACGTGTCTGTACGTTCTTAGGCACTTTTCCACGTGTGTTCGAGTCGAAAAAAAAAATAACACTCTTTTGGGGGTGAGCAAAATAAAGGCTGACTTTTGGCCGATTTTTGAGGCCGATTTTTGAGTGAATTTTTTTTCGCGAATACAATACTTTCTTTTTTGTAAAAGGAAGTAAAAAGAGTAAAACTGAACTTCAAAAAATATATTTAATTATATATCAACTGAATAAACTAATGAAAACAAACAAACTAATGAAATTAAAAAAAAATTAATTAAAATAATATACATCGTGAATAAAAGTGTAACATCTAAAAAAAAGAGAAAGTAAACTAAATCTACCTAAACGCAAAGGAAGAAAGAAAAAACGGAACAAACTAAAGGAATATTTCGAAACAAGACAAGTTGAAAATATTCATCACGAAAACTCAAAAACGTGTTTTAATTTCTTAATTTTTAATATTTAAATTGCTTGCCCATTTTTTTTTTTTTTTTAGATTTCATGCGGTTTACAACAAGTTCCTAAGTGGTTATTTAAAGCAATCCGGTTATATTCACGTTTTTAATTGATAGTACTATAAAAGTATTAAACATTTCGAGAATTTCAAACTTCTATCTAACGAAGAGTTATTATATCCATAAATTAAGAATTATTGTCTGCCTTTTATCAAAGGAACAAAAAAACATTCTTCAAAATGTTTCGACTCACTTTTTTTTACAAACAATTTATATAGCATATCAAACAAGCTCATAAATTTTCTATATCAGCTCGGAAGGAGAAAAAAACTGAAACAGGAAAAACAAACTTTTAACATTCAGAGTCATGAATTTCACTTAAAGATAAAACTCCGAAAAGTCGAAATGAAAACAAATGCTGTTCCCGCGAAACCCTCTTTTCATAGTGAAGTAAAATATATCCCAGAGAGCGAAAAAAAACGAGAAATTGAAATAGCTCCAGGATCATTAACTTAATTTCCTTTTCATGTTAAGAGTGGATAGTTCAAAAGTCAATTAGCTTATTTTCAGCCCGCTTATCTCACTTCAAAGTGAAAAATATATCTGGGTATAAAAGAAGGAGGTACATAGCAGAACAAGAAATTTATTGATTATTTGCAAATCAATAGACGAAACCAAATATTTGCGGTTTTCTCTTTGGCAGGTTTTTTCCTTAAGTTGGAAGATAAATCGCTCTCTTCCTAAATACATTGACTTTGCGTTAGAGAAAATAAGAAAAATGCCCCTAATATCACAAATATTTACTCGTCTAAAGTTTTCTTTTTTTTCTTTTAGATTTATTTTATATCCTCCAGTTTGTATGTCTTACTGTTTTTTTAAAGAAGACGTTAACTAAAATTCGAATGAAAATGCGGTTATTTATTTTATGGATCTGCATTTCAGTTTATTTAACAATTTTGTTGTTTTGTATTTAACACCAATTATTAGTTTAACCATCATTTAAAGTTCAGGAAATGTACTTAGGTGGCAGTGATGATTAGTAAAATCAATGAAATGTTAATACTAAGATACATTTTGGAATCATGCTTCCCTGAATCATGTATCCTTGGACCCTTGAACCCTGAAACCAAAGGGACCAAGTATTTCTAATATGATATTTTTGCAAACATATTTGTTCTGTTATTAACAATCAGAGGCAATTTACTAAATATATGTCTTAAGTATTAAAGACTGTCTATACTTTAACATTACACTTCGCAATTTTTTTTAAGTTGTATGTAACGGATAATGTGAACTTCAGAATGATTTCCTTAAAAAAAAAAGTTTCCCTTGACACATTCGGACAATCATTACTTGAGATAAAAAAAGGGCTGAAAAAGACGAAGTGTTGCCAGTCTGTATGTACAAGTATAACTTTAACGTTATTGTCAGGTTTCAAATCTCAACTTAATGATTTTGGTACATTTTTGGCTGTGGGATCATGTATTCCCCGGGATTAAGTATCCTTAGTCTCCCCTACAGCTATAATTTTCGAAAGGACACTCATTTTCATTTTCCGTTTCTTTGTGCACTGATATTTCAGTAGTTTTTTTGTTTGTAGTGTGTTCAAGATCTTTTTCTTTGCCTGGATCAAAAATTTTTCATTATGGAGCAATATTTTTAACTTTAATTATTTGACGACATTGTTTCACCGTCTAACATCTCCCAATCAAGACAGCACTTTTCCTATTAACATCTCGCGATTATGAAAATGGAAAGTTTAAAGACTAGAGAAGAGGTATATTTTTACTCCCATACTATAACTGATATAGCAAACTATGGGCGGTGTAAACAGCAAAATGTGGAAAATTCTTTCGAAGAATTAGGAAGCTAGGATCACAGAGGGATTTATCACTTGGGCTCAAAAAATTTATTTGGGTTCTCTTATCAAATTAACTATCAAATAGCTTTGAAACTATTTAATTTTCCCCGCTTTGTTCGAAATTAATATTATTCTGAGAATAGAAATATTTTCTAATGGGTTGCACGAACGGGTTTTCATAAAAAATAAAATTATGTTTGTTAACATTTTATATTAAAAAGAAAATTGTGTAATAATAAGAACACTCAACAGTTTTGGTAATTTTTTCATTCGTGTTCCCATAAATGGTATCGGTTTGATGTATCAGACTTAACGTTAATGCGTTCCCCTATATAAATATTTACAGTCAGTGAACTAAATGAATTCAATCAGGTGAATTCATTTAGTTCAATACATAACTTGGCAATTAATTCGAAACAACCGAATTTTATGATTCGTTTGAAATGTGATTGCGTGGTATGTCCTTTTATTGTACACTTCATGTTTCCTCTTCAGGAATAGAAATGTTTCTAATTCAGTTTTTTTTTAAGATGTTCCCTACTTTTCTCCAACACGAAATTTCCTTCTCCTCTGTTTTTCAGATTCAATCTTATGTTTTGAATAAAACATGATTTTGTTATATCCGCACATTGAAAAGTAAGTTTTTATATTATATCAAACAGTGAAGAACAATATTGAAATCTATTAACATACAGTTGATTTGGGTTCTAAGGCAACTTTTATATACAAAGTTGAAGTTGTGTGCTTTGGATCAAAAAAAATCCCGCAAAATGGCGTCTGTGGGAAGTTTCCATCCAAAAGTTAATGTTTTCTGTCTTAGTTGGTTTACTTATTTTTAATGGCGCAAGAGCCCTTGAGGGCTATACTGCGCCAAACGATTTTTTAGTTGAAAATTTATACATAAATATAAAATCAAGATATGATAAAAGTAAAATTGTTTTGTGGAGAAAGGTATAAACGTCAGAAGTTTAAAACAACTAATAAAAAACTTGTAAACATTAAAGACTTTTAAAAACGTATGAAACAATAGGTTGTCAAAGAACCTTGTTACTCATGAAAACGAACAAAATTGCATTTTGACGACATTAAATTAAAAAGGAGAAGCCAATCTCCTGGAGAAAGGAGTATAGATTGCGATGGGGTGGGTCTCTCAGCAAGTCTTTCAAAGATGGATTAAAATCGTTAAAATATTTAAAACGAATTTGATTAAAATTTGGGCAGTTGCATAAAATATGCAACACTGTCTGGTTGACGTTACATTTGACACAAGTTGGAGCTGGTTCACGGCATAAGAGGTATTTATGGGTGAACCTCGTATGACCGATGCGAAGACGAGTTAATAAAACTTGTTGTAAGTTGCAAAGATCCGAAACCTATAGTGGAGGGCTGGATCGAATGCAGTTTTTTTTGGATTTCTGAATTCCACGTTCGCTGCCAATACGTGTTAAGGTTTACAACAATGGCATTTTTAATATCATTGAAAGGTACACTATTATCGACCAGGATACTTGCAGCTCTGGCAGCTGAGTCGGCTGCCTCATTGCCTGCAATGCCCACATGACCAGGTATCCAACAAAAGGTAACTTGAAAATTATTTTCCATAAGGGTTTTGTATAAAAGATATGACTGGATGACTATAGGATGGCTATTATTATTGCAGTGAGTGATGGCTTCCACTGAACTTTTTGAGTCAGTGTACATCACCCCTTTTTTGTAAACGGATTGGGATATTGATTGTAGAGATGAAAATATAGCTTTTATTTCTGAAGTAAATACCGAACAAGATGTGTTTAATTTTTCTACCGTAACTTGATCATTAATTTATTGTGGAAAAGCCGACGTGATCGTTTGTTTTTGATCCGTCAGTGAAAATGTCTTTATAACCAGAATATTTGCTTTTGATCTCATGAAAGATTTGTTGATAAAATGTATCTGCAGTAGTTTGTTTAGGGAATTCTGATAGGTCATTGATTATAGAAGGTATTACTTCGCACCATAGTTCAATTAGTTTTGTTGTGGTGAGTTTTGGAATCTGGCAGCTGCAGGTCTAAAAGTACCCGACGCGTTCGGATCCCAAATGTTGGGGTCATCGAAGGACGGTGTAGAAATAAAGCAACATTAGATGGATTAAAAATATGGACATGTAGTGGGTGATTGGTACAAGGTTTTGTTTTGAAGTAAAAATTTAAAGAAAGTTTGAGGCGTCTAGATTGTTCGTATGCAAGGATATGAAGACTGTTGATAGGCGAAGTTCGAAATGCTCCTGTGCAGATGCGTAGTGCCTGATTATGTATTGGATCCAGAGTTTTCAACTAAGTTTTTGCAGCGGAGCCATAAATTTGACATCCATAATCAAGCTTTGAGCGTATCAGAGCCCTGTATATTCTTAACAGAGACTGTATCAGCACCCCAAGAAGTGTTCGCTAAGACTTTATGGATATTTAATTTTAATGAACATTTATCTTTAACTCTTGTATATGCGGTATAAATTTAAGATTATTATCAAGTGTGAGACCAAGGAATTTTCCTTGATCTTTTACAGCTATTGGTTGATTATTGAGGAGAAGATTTGGATCAGGATGAAGGCCTCTTTTACGGCAGAAATGAATACAGAATGTTTTTTTAAGAAGAGAAAGTGAAGCCATTTTCTTCCGCTTTTCTGTCTTAGAAAAGGGTTTCATATAGCCTCGAAAAATCTGTATATTGATTTGTGTACATTCGTGTACGAAGAACAAAGTTTTCGTTGGATAAAGTTCTAAAAAATGACACACTTGAAATATACAGGGTTAGCAAAAAAGAATACCCCGGTTTTAAAAATTTATAGTTCATAAACTTTTACAATTACCACTATAAATGATACATAAAAATAAAGATAAACAGTGAAAGTTTTTTTTCGCTTAAAAGTGTGTGGCTTGGGCACTTTTCGTAACGCGGCACATATCCATAACATACATTTTGGAGTGTTTCAGTTTTTCGTAATGCTACGCATATGCGATCTTTTAGCTCTTGCAATGTTGTAGGCAATGGTGATGTATAAACACTGTCTTTGACGAAAGCTTATTTTAAAAAAAAAAAGAAACACATGGGGTTGGATTTTGATATCTGGCCGGCCAAAGCATAAAGAGTAAATCATCATCACCTGCACGGCCAATCCACGTTTTCGGAACGTCAGTGGCGATACGAAGTGGGGAGGGGGAGGACTTTGTGGTAAAAAAACCAGAAGGACTTGGTTTAGAGACGTCTTGTTCCCAATCCTAATTCAGTACTTAATACACGTGAAAGGACTGTTGTGTCCATAACGCCCATTCCGGAAAAAATTTTGGCTGCGCTAATGCGGATCGTGTACATTTAAGTAGTTAACTACGTTCAAAAAAACCTTTGATAGTTTATCTTTATTTTCATGCATCATTTATAGTGGTAAGTGTAATAATTTAAGAAATATAATTTTTTAAAACGGGGATATTCTTTTATGATTACCCTTTATAAATATGCAAGTGATTCGGATCACTAGTAATCTATTTTCCAGAGCTGAATGTGTGTCCGTAGGATCAAAACAGATTCGGAAAATTGACATTTGTAAGAATTTCTCTTATCCATAAGTCTTGTGCGTAGATAATTTTATTTCCTCAAAAAATCTTTATGCAGCAATTTGCAATTTTAGAGAGCCCTATTAATGCGGGTTTTATCTTTTTTTATTTTCAGCTGAAAGTATTTTTTTCATTTCTAAAACTGCATTTTAATGTTATGCATTTTAAGCAAGTATAGGTTACTCCTCAATAGCAGAGTGACTGAAATGGGACTTATCGGAAAGTTACGTAAAGGTTGCGTTAGAGTTTAAGTCTTTTGAAAGTCACAAAACAGTATTGTGAAGTCATCAAGAGGTTGCATCAATTTGATAAATTTCAGTTCGCACAGACGCGAAATGACACTGTAGTTTAGATTGTCATAAATATGTCACAGTTTGACTGATGTGAGACGTCACTATTCTGTTAGTTTGTAAATGAGATCATTGGAACTTGGGACTTAAATGTAACATTGTTGTGCTATCAGGTAATTTGAAAGATGATTTTCGCAATTATTAGACACGAAACACAACTTGAAATGGAACCTTTTGCTTTAATACACTGGAGTATGTCATTAAGTATAGTATTTATATTATGTTAATAATCATGATTTACATTCAGTCTGCCGGCGGTACACTTTAAACAACACATACCTGGGCATGATATTAATTCGAAGTTTTTACACATCGAAATTCTAAAAGAAAGCGTGATTGCTATAATCTCTAAAAATATGAAAGCAGAATATTACTTATGTAAGAAGAAATCAAGTAAGCTATCGGAAAAACAATTTCTAATTCTTTTTCTCATACCGTTACGTATCACGCTATTAGAAATATCATTTATCATTTTGAATCAGAAATATCTTTAATTGAAAGCGCTTTTTTGCAGCACGGAAAGGGGCAAGAAAAGGAAAAAGTAATAATGCAAATTACACAAATCTAAATTCAAAATTTTAAATGAATATTAAAATTAATAATAATCAAAAACAAACAGTAAGAAGACTACATTATATTCTGTCATTTACAGAAAAAGCCTAAAGTTCCCAAGACAATGCTCAAAACATAATAATATTGTTTTTGAAAATAATTTTATTTCTTAATCGTTGCTTAAAATAGGATAATAGTGGAACAAAAATTTTCTTCCAGAAGAAATATTGTTTATCCTTTTTAATTGTTACCAGCATAAATAAATAAATATACTCACTCATTGAGAACAACATAAATATAACTGAACTACTGCTGGAGACTTCTACGTTCTAGTAAAATACTAAAACGATTTCTTTTTTGAAGATGATGAACCGGCGAATCAGCTCTAAATATGAAATTTTGATCAAAACTATGGGGTTTAATTATCTCTTTGCATCCAAAGTCCATTATTTGTACCGTAATTTATTATTTTACAAAGGAAAAATTAGCCTTTGAGATTGTGATTTTTTTTCTATGTTTACTGGTTAGAAACATATTTTAAGTTATACAATTTCCCTAATTTGTTTCATTAAATGTACGGTAAAATTACACAACAATTACATGCAATCATTTAACATATACGGCCAAAATTATACTTGCAGTACAAGTATAATTTTGGACAAAATTGAACATTATAATTCGGATTACAAGATCGATTTTTACTAACGAGAAATGTACATATTTTTTAAAAGTATTATTTTTTTAAATTTACAGATGACCGATTTATCTCACCTGCAAGATCATATATTTTTTAGCTCATAAAAAAAAAAGTGCATCGTTTGCTGTTTTGATGAATCTAGGCAAGATCATAAAACATTAGCATATAGCTAACATTCAGTGATCTATTGAGACGCAAAAATGTATGATGGCTCTTTAAATATTGCGTTGTTTTGCATATTTAACGGTTTAAAACCGGAAAAAACTTCCCAAAAAATCCGTTAAAAATCCGAAAACACCAATCTAGTTAAACAAATAAAAGAACATGTTCTCGATATTATGGTTTATACGAGACATTTCGGAAAGATGATTCTTCAGCTCCTGTGAGAAAATATACATAAAACACTTTAAAGCTTAAAGATACAGACATATGCATATGCTTCTTAGAAAATCTTTGAAAAGGAATGATTTAATGGCGTGTTTTATGCAAATATTGAAATGCAAGAAGAGGGCGGAAAGAAGCTCTAAAACCCTTGGAAATACTTTAAAAGGAAATTCATTCCCAACTGGAAAAATATGTACCCCATAAAAGTTCAAGATGGTTTGATATCCAATGTGAAAATATTTTATTGCACAACTTGCGCTTTTGAGTAAGATATAAATAAGAAAAATGTGAAATGATTTAATGAAATGATATCTTAACTACTAAGATCAAAAAGCGTAGATGTGGAAAAAAGGTTTTTTGCTTACTCCTTTAAATCCATATATGGCACACGTAAAACTTCCACAGGAGGTATATTTTATTTGATTTATGCTCCAAAAGTGGTCGTTAATGGAATTTTTAAAAACTCAAATGCAAACTTATCGGCGAGTAATACATACTGGATTATACTACATTCATAATGTTTTCAGTATTTATTCATATCACTGCTAAATCAAATATTTATTATTAAAAATGTGAATTTCATTAAGCTGATATTACGCGTAAAAGTTTTTACGAAATTGTGTTGAATGAATTTATTTTTAAAAATACTGATTTTTCTTTTAATGGCTAATATTTTAGCGTAGTTATTAGATTCAGTGATTCATTTTGTTGAAATTATAGGCCCCGAAGCCTGGATTTGTCACACTGCGCAATTATTTTCGCATGGTCCCAACGTCCCTGAATTTATGAATCAACTTGATAAATAATGAAATAAACAAAATAATGAAAGATATAATAGTATCAGAATAAAATGTGCATGCATTTATAAACAAGGTTAGAGTGAGTCAATTAAAGGGGTACAACTAGGGATTGCAATACCGGACCAAAAATGCAGTTCCGGTATTCGGTATTTTTTTGAAGTGATACCGGGACACCGGTATCAATATCGGTATTAGAAATTTCCCAAAAAACATAATGTTTCGTTGCCATTTTTCATTTTTTGTGCAAAATGCAATTATTTACTTATTGTGAACAAATATCATGATGAGAAATCAATAATAGCAAGAAACATAATGCATTTATTTAATTGTCACTAAGCTTAGAACACATTTTACTGAAAAAAAATCATCCAGTTGAAAATGTTCTTCTGAATTCACGCAGGCCGGTGGTACTGCTAATAGTGCGCGATACACCTCCTATAGTTGCCTGGAAGTTCTTTATCCTCAAATAATTCGGTATTTTAACTTATTGGTTTTGAAAAAATACTTTTTGTGAGTGGGTGCTTCTTTTGCAGGGTAGTTTTTTTTTTTTTTTTGGCATTTTTTATTATTATTATTATCTAAAAAATATTACTGTTGTTTGAGTGGCAATTTTTTTCCAATATTGACATCATCTTCAAAGATTTTTTATTAGTCAGTTTAGGTTTGTGTTTGCGTTTATTAATCTTTTGGTTCAAAATTTACAATGAATTTGATCTTGTTAGTTTTTTTTTTTTTCGTTTTCGTCTCTTTTTCAAAATTCTTTACAACTATATTAGCGTTTAAAAACATGTTTCAACTGATTGTGCTTTACCTCTTTGCAAATGTTCAAGGCATCATAAATAATTTCTCGCTTGGTATACGAGGGGGGACCCAAAATAGACCGGACTAATGGTGCGATGCCAATCTTAGATGTAGCAGAGTGTTCTCCAGCTTGATGGCTCAAGTAGAGACCTTCTCAAACCAGATGTGCAAGTGGCGTCAGTTTAGTTGAAAACGTCGGATCGTAGCGTAGGTTTTCTCAGGTGTTGTTGCTTTCCGCCTGCGAATTCATTATGGCAAATTTCAAAGAGCACACTGTAAGCTCGAATTTTTTTTTCCTTGAAAAGTCGGCTATGGAATAGCTTACCAAATGCTTCAACAAGCTTTTAACAACGCTGCTATGATCCGGACACAAGTTTTCGAGTGGTTTGGGCACTTTAAACGTAGTAGCATGAATGTTGAAGATCATGCTCGTTCTGAGCGCCCTTCAACGTTTCGAAATGATGAAAACGTTGAAAAAATCCGCCAAAAAATCAACGAGAGTAGTGGTTTTACGACTAACGAAACTTAAGAAGAAACAAGAGTGAGTTGGATCACGCGCGGGCAATCAGTAGAATGGTTTCTTCACCATGATAACGCTTCCGAGCACACAGCCTTCACTATTAACCGCTACTTGGCCTCTCAGGAGTGGCTAGTCGTTCAACGACCCCCGTATTCGCCAGACCTAGCAACCTGTGATATTTTTCTGTCCCTGAGGATGAAAAAAATCTGTAAGAGAAGTGTTTTGATGATGTAGAGGCTATAAAAACTGCTTCGCAACGGACACCGGACATGGTCAAAATTAAAGAATTTCAGGGGAGCTTCTAACAGTAGAAAAAAATAACTAACAAGTGTATTGCATCTAAGGGGGAACACTTTGAAGGAGACTAAAGAAATTTTGTGAATAAACTAATAAATAAATATTTTAGAACAAAAATCCTGTTATTTTTGGTTCCCCCCTCGTAAAGCTTAATAGTGAGACAGAACAGCACACTCATACCGGCGACAACAAATTACTGTTTTTGATACTGTCAAGATAAAGTTTTTCTCAAAATTCAGTACAGTTGAGAAAAATATTTAAAAAGAAATATCATGAAGAGTTGCTGCAATTGATGTTTGGAATAAATTGGTCATAGTAAAAACGCATTCGTGATTACACTTAAAATTAAATTTCACACCAATAAAGGAAATGGAGAAACTAAAAAGTATTTCACATAAACTCACGAAAGTATAATTCATTACACCATCTAGTGATGCAAATATCATTTTGTAATGCTTCCACTAGTTTTATTCGTTGATAACCGGTATTCGGGATGCTGGCATACCACTATTGCATTCACTAGGTACAACATTAAATGTGAATAATGAATAAATAAGTTAAGAAAAAATTCCTTAAAGAGCATTAGAGCCTACTTTTCCGTATACCAATATCGACTTTATTATCTGATCAATATTCTCAAAATCAGACAAAATGCAAATTATTTCTACTGTAACTTTTTAACATTTTAAGCTGATTTCTAAAAATAAATTTTGATTCTCTCATCTGAAGAAAAATGTGCGTAAAAAATAAATAAACAAACAAATAATGTAGTAACTCTTTTTATACAAAGCAACTAATATATTTTTTTCATTAAAAAAATAATTAATCACTTTAAAAAAGAAAAAAAAAAGAAGGACAAATAATAAGATCATCAAAATATCGTCATGTCAAAAAAAAAGTGATGTTAACTTCTTGCAAAAAAATTATTAAAGAAGTGAATAAATGTACTTTCGAAATTAATACATAAAAAACAACAAAATGTGAACTTTAAAAAATAATTTTCATTATCAAAAAAAAAAAAAAATCGTCTACGCTTATCTTTGTGTAGAAACATAAAGGACTCTAAATTTCCTCGTCAAACACTGAATACATAAAGTAAATCTTTATCGTGAAAATAAAGACTGAGCATATCGTCACTATTATTTTTTCATTGTAAAAACCATTGCTGCGGAGTCGGAGTCGGGGTAAATATCCTTTTGGGGTAAAAGAGTCAGATTCGGTAGTCGAAGGTTTTTAATTCAGACTCAGAGTCGGAATTGGTTATTTTTCCCCTAAAGTCTGCAACTCTGCAAATGTTTGTGGAGTCAGAGTCGGACTTTTGTGTGTTAGAGGAGTCAGGATCAAAGTCAAAGTTTTTAAATTTCGAAAAGTCAGAGTAAGTCATTTCCCCTACCATGTCTAAAATTTTTGTCAAAGCTACGGAGTCAGAGTCGGAGTCGTGGATTTGGAATCCGACTAATTTTAAGGAACAGGAATTGGATTCGGAGACGACTGCCCTAAAATTCTTGGAGTTAGAGTCGAGAGTTGTTCGTCAAGAGCTATACCAAACAAAATTTGTTTTAAGTAAATCCGCCTTAAAGTTCGGGAACTACACTGGTGTGCAAAAATTAAGGACGAAGTCGAAAAATTAGCATATCAGCTGAACGAAGAGGCAGAGCGGACAGAAAGACCAGTCAGGAGATTAAGTAAGATGATGTACGGTAGCATATGCGCAGATATGCAGGCAGACGTAATGGTGGAGTGTCTGAGTAGTATAAAGCATGTTGTCGGTGTAAGATCAGTATTTCTGGCAAAGAGATTGCACGCCGTATAGCAGTTAAAAGCATACCGAGTTGCTGCCTCAGCAAGAAATGGCGAATAATCAATCTGTTAGACGACATCTGGATGCTTTTACCCGAGGTCGAATCATTGGGAAGTTGGAGGAAGGCCGCAGTGTGACAAGTGTGGCTGCAGAGTTCGGAATTGCTCACAGCATCGTTTCACGACTTTGGAGACAATTTCAAACTACAGGAACAGCTATCCGGAGTTTCAGTAGTGGTCGTCCACGAGGAACCACACCCGCAGATGACCGGTATATTGTCTTACAGGCCAGAAGAAACAGGCAACAGACAGCGGGAGAAATCGCTAGACACATGACACAGGCGACTGGACGACCGATATCGCGTTTTAACGTGGCCAGAAGACTGCACGGTGGTAGTCTGTCTGCACGACGCCCTATACGGTGTGTACCTCTAACGCCTGCCCATCGGAGAAGGCGTTCTCTGTGGTGCCGGGAACACCGGAATTGGAGAGACATTGAATGGGGACGAGTACCCTTTACAGATGAGGGCAGAATCAGTCTGAGTAGCGATTCTCGTCCCATACTCATATGGAGAGAGCGGGGAAGCCGCAATCATCCCTCGAACATCATTGAAAGGGACAGGTATGAAGGTCGCGGTGTTCTCCTTTGGGTAGGCATCATGCTTGGTAGTCGTACAGACCTTCACATCTTCGACGCAGGGTTCAGTCAACGGGACCCGTTATTGTAACGAGATTCTTATTTCATATGTGCGTCTTTTTAGAGGCACTATGGGTCCGCAGTTCCTTTTCATGTACGACAAAGCACCATGTCATCGCACAGTAGCTGCCGAACAGCTCTTAGAGAGTGAGGATATTGAACGTATGGATTGGCCGGCACGATCTACGGATCTCAATCCCATCGAGCATATATTGGATTTTCTAGGCAGACGCTTGACAGCTCGTACCTTACCACCAGTAACGATTCGGGAGCTTCGATTGGCGCTGCAAGACAAATGGGCAGCAATGCCTCAACAACTCATTGACACCCTCATTCTCAGCATGGGCAGACGCTGTGAAACCTGCCTAGCAGTCAGGGGAGATCATATCCCCTACTAAAGACCGGATGTTTCTTGCTGGACACCCATCACAGGGATGTTTCGGCCTTCAGTCGCATTGCGCTCCATGCTACTTTTTCAATAAAGCTTCTTTTTATCCCTCTGATTTCTCTTTTAGTAAGTGTTGCTTACAGTACACATGTCCTTACGTATTGGGGATCTTACGGTATTAAATGTGTTGATTCGGAAAGCTTTTGTACAAAGTTATATTGAAAAAACCGTCTCGTCCTTAATTTTTGCACACCAGTGTATATTGACTTTTAGTTTCACCGTAGGCGCTAATGTTAAGGGATTAGAACTGCTCAAAATTAAACAGAAAAGTGTTCAAATCAAAAAGATATCTATACTAATAATATAAATCGGAAGTGTTTGTTTGTTTAAATTCGCTAATCTCAGGAACTACTGGTTCGAATTGAAAAAATCTTTTTGTGTGAGACAGTCCATTTATTGAGGAGGGATATAGGCTATACACATCACGCTATGACTAATAGGAGTATAGCATCTACACATTGAAATTAAATCATTAGTAATCATGAAGCATTTTTCATTGCAGCAATAGCTCTAACGTATGTTGTTCGAATAGCTCAGTCAGTAAAGCGCTGGGCCAGAAACCCGAAGGTCTCGGGCTGCATTTATTACCCGGCACATTTATTATTGATTAATTTAAAAATCAAAGGTTTTCAATAGTTATTTTTACTGATTTTTTTTTTTCTATTTTCTTATTTATCGGACAACATCGATGTGGAGAAGCGTGTGTAATTTTTTAATATATATATATATATATATATATATATATATATATATATATATATATATATATATATATATATATATATATATATCATATACTATATATCATAGCGTGATGTACTTTAAAATAGTTTTTTAATACATTGTTGTCTTATGAACGCGGGTGAAAACGCAAACGCACAGCAAAAAATAAATAAAGGAGAGTATAAATTGTTTCTCAATATTTTTACTGACCCACGCAACGTTTTGTATGTTTGGTGATTTTATATACATGCTTTTCTTCAAAAACTGTTTTCTACCAAATTAGTTCGAATTAAATTCGTCCATAAGTTTGGGATTTATATCTGCCTTGATTTTTTCCGTAGGCAGTAATGTTAAGAGAGTTTGAACTGTTGAAAATTGAACGAAAAATTGTTTAAATTAAAAAAAAAAAAAATGAAGTATTGAAATGAGGTGTCCTCGCCGAGAGCTTTCGAACAAAAATTAATTGCTCGTATCGGACTATCCAATCAAAAGTTATTAGGGGGGACAGACATATAGATTGCAGACCGACTTACATTGTCCCCCATATCAATACCATACTTTCCAATTGTGTTTTTTTTTTCGATATTTGTTTAATAATTTTATTTATTTCCGACTCTTTTTTGTTTTTCGCCTTATTTTTAAGATGCATTAAGCCGTCTCTTTTATGGGTTATTTTTCTTCTTTCTCTCTTCAAAATATGGTTCTATTGAACCTTATTTCAATGCAAAATAGGTGTCTTTTTTTTCAAGTATTCATTTATCTTTAAGGTGCAAAATAATTGAATCGCACAAGTTTGCAGATAAAACTTTACATTCAAAAGCTTACTTTTTTTTTGCATCGAAAAGAGGGGTTCCTTTAAACTCTGAAACACACGTTTGGAGTTATCCTGGACCTCTGTGCAATTGAGCGTTGTTATACTTTATTTTACTTTTCCAAAGTTTTTCTTTATTTTCCACTGGTTTGACTTTAAAATATCTGAGTTAACAGATTAACACTATTAACCTCTTTAAAACGCAAAATTTGCAGAAGAATGCTGTTCTTTTTAAACTTTCTCTCAATTTAATACATAGAAAAATGCAATGGATTCCTGAAATTTCTCGAATTTAGAATTTTTACGGATGCTTGAAATAAGGCTTAATAGGCCGCCAATAGCATTTTAAGTATTTTTAGATTTTTTAAGAATAAGTTGCCAAATTTATTTGCCCAAGATAATTTAAAAGTTATTATTTGCTACCTTTTGCTCATGCGCACAGAGAAATTAATTGCTTTAAATGTTAACATTTCTTTAAATTTTCATTTTAAATTTTAATGTAATGATTCTCTTGCATGCTTTCACGTTTGTTTTTTTCTCAATTTTGGTGAGATAAGATGAAAAGCGCCAAAAGCAGGCTAAAAAAATTGATTTTTGAAATAAATGATTAGATTTTCTTAGACAAGTAGTGATGCATCCGTGTAAATGCATAAACTTATTTTACATAGTAAGTAAACTAATTTCTGAAATTGTCAGCACATTCCTAGCTACTTACGGTGTTGGGTGATCAAAAAACGTTTTAGTTTCATCAAACTGTTGCTGGTCCCATAAATGCATATGCGATTTAATGCTTCTTATCACATATCAGCTGAAGCATACCTTTTATGTGAGAATATTTATTGAACAATTGTTTGCTTATTTCTTTCAAAATTCTTGAAAATACCAATTTTTGCAATCGATGCAATTTTTTTTTCGCCACTGTAAATGGGTCTTGCAGTTGAAGGGAGAGTACAATCGTTTAAGTCGCCCAGATGACCATGACTCCTGAAAACTTTTTAATCATTGGAAGTAAATGATTTATTTGCTGAATGAATTGATTTTATTTTACACTCTTGCTTAGGTATTTTCAAGTCCTTTTTTTCTACAGTTTCTTTAAAGTTATTTTAGTTTCTGAACAATTTTCATTTGTTTATATTTTTAAATGTTTCTTCAGTCAATTGCCCCCGTCCTTTTTTTTTTTCAATGTTCTTTCCCATTTTTTTCTCCTTTATCTGATGTTAATTAATTTTATTTTAATGATGGTTCGTACATTTTAATTTAATTCAATTTAAATCCCATTATAAGATTTTTAGATCACTAATTTTTCTGTTGCGATTTTTGATGTGTACTTGCTCTGCATAACAACTGGTGCATTGTTTATTAGTACGGTGTACAAGGTTCCATTTAAATTGATAAAAAGGTATACCATATATTAAACCAATAACATACCCCATACATTATCTAGCTGGCTCTTTTCATGGCAAGTTGACATAGCTCTAATACCAGTTTCTGTATGACCTATTAATATACTACTTGATTATATCTACTTATTTCAGGGAAATCCTCAAATGCAAACCTAAAATCATTTCAAATTCCATTCACGATATTGAGAATTTTAAATAAAATATGTGGAATATTGAGGATAGTATGTCTTTAGGTGAAAATTATGCTTTCGAAATGCAAATGTAAACCCTATATTAGGGGCTTACACTGATTTAATTATAATGTATCTACTCATAATACAACTGCAGTATGAATGAATACGAGAGATGTTATAAATTGTTGTTTAAATGCATTTTAGCACTTTGAAACAAAGGTAAAACATTTCGGAAGCGTAGTAACTGTTTTCTGTTTTATAAAGTCGAAAACGTTAATGCACACAATGTTCAGAAACTATATAGTATTCTTGTCTTAAGTAACTAAATATGAATAAAATTGCAGTAGAAGTCTCAATACAACTTAGGGGAGTATTTGGTTCGGTGATTTGAAGAGGTCTTATATGATTCAGTTATAATAACATAACAGTATTATACCATACTTCTGCGACTATATCTGGATTAGATCTAAAATTCACAAGATGTATGGCCGATATGTTATATCAATAAACACACAATTTATAATTTCAGAAACGAGGTGCTTTTTGTTTCATCAACTCTATATCTTGACAAGACACAGTTTCAATTAAAGTGTTTAGAATAAAGATAAATGGAGGAAAACAAATCAGAAACAGTTATGTAATAAATTTGACAAAGACTCTAAAATAGATCGTGCATGATAAATTACAGATGTACGTTTTAACCCGTCTGTACATATGACTTGGACTTTATATGTTAGTAATTAATAAACCGTGAGTCATACTCTATAAAAACTATGCCTTTATGAAATTATGCAAATTATGAGTTAAAAAGAGCTAACTTCGGCTATGATTCTACAGATTTTATTGGGCAATGACGAATTGCTTATTCACCTTATCTGACCATTTTGGATGTTATTATAATACTAGTGACACCCGCACGGTTTTGCCAGTAGTGGAAAATTAAAAGGTCATTTGGTCGGTGATGAATTTCTCGCCATTTTGCTATGTTCATTTGCTCGCCCATATTACGGTTCCTCGATATGATAATTTGGTAATTTACTCGTCCACGTTATGATAATTGGCTCTGTAAAATGTTCTTAAAATTGAAATAGAAAAAGAACAAAATCGAATTTGCGAAAAATCGCTTCGAGGTGCTCACCCCACCACACCTATACGCACACCTGCACAAACACACACTCCACCACCCTGGAGGACGAACATGCTTGAGGCCCCGGACAAGATCCATGGACGCCACGGCACAGGGACATGCTCGCGGAATTCTGTTGTGTGTTGGATGTTATTTTGCTTCTTAAAAAATTTTTGTTAACTCTGGAGAATCGGGTATAGATTAAGTAGATTCAAGGAGACAGGAGGCATTTGTAAAAACAGTAAACTCAACGAGTAGGGTACTATCCCAATTCATTATTGCCAAAAACATAATTTGAGTTCAATGTGTCAAAATTCAATTCATTTTATTATTATTTTCTTTTTCATAAATATACTTTACTAATAAATCGATATAAGCTTCATTTAGTCATTCAGTTAAAAAAATTATCGAACTCATTTCTGCTTCAAACCGTATTACATGCATTTGGAAGAAAAAAAAATAGGTTCATTAAATTAAGAGTGAGTAGCACTAGAGGAAAGAATAAAATCCGAATGCACCTCGGCAATAAAATACAGCTTTACGAAATTAATCAAATCATTAGTCAAAATAATTAAAATTGTACTATTTTGCGCGAGTTTTACAACGATCGTTTAGTATGATCAACGCATTAAAAAAATTTATATTTTGAAGTTAAGAGTTTTTTTTTTCACTGAAGAGCAATTCCACGGAATCAGGCGCAACAATTGTTGCATATAATATAATAAAAATACTCCAAATATTTGAAATAAAAATTAACTCCTTTGTCATCGCATTAACAATATACCGAAAAATGACCTTACGTCTATAAAATGTAATTAAACTTTGAGGATTTCCAGAAACGATAGTTAAATAATATTTTTTGTTCAGAAACGTATTCATCTCATAAGATACGTCCGTTACTGAGACAAAAAGTATTCTTTAATTATGTTTATATAAATCTAAAAATTTACTTGCACTTTATAGAAGTAATGCCCATGCTCATCATAAAGTTCGTAGTATGACAAGGACTATTACTTATCTAATTTGTAGTCTTTAGGAATGTTTTGTTCAAAACTCAATGTGTCTGTTAAAATTGCATTGCCCTGAAAATTAAATTCATCTTTAAAAGTGAAGTCGGTACCCGGTATACGCATAATGTTAAATTGCTCAACTTTATGTTATTTTGCTCAAAACGTTTTAATGATAGAAACAATTTTCAGTATTTTCAAGTCTCTGTTTATTTCATAATTTATTTAATTTTTCACAACAGTCACTTTTTAAATGGAAAAAAGAAACGCTTTTGATGATAAAAGCAGCTTTTTGAGAGAAAGTGTGAGTGGTAAAGCAAAAATTTTGCTTCAGTATCATTATGAACAAATAAATGAAATATGGTGAACATTTCAAAGTAGTATGTTAATTAGTTTTATAGAAATCGGGCCGTAAGTTTTTCAAGTTGACGCTTTGAGATAATCGCGTTTGAAAGTAAAATTGAGGCAGTGAGAAGCATTAGAATGTAAGTACAGTTGAACTCTCGTAATACGAACATGTTTAATACGAAATCACGGCTAAAGCGAACATTTTTTTTCGTTAAGTTTGGTTTGCTATATAATTAAATTAAAAATTTCACGTATAATACGTAAATTAAATTCAAAGTGTCGGCTAAGATGAACGAAAATTTCTGACCTCTTTATTTAAAATGTTCGGTGTTGAATATTGTAATTTTCTTTTTCAGAAATCATTCATCATTTTGTTAGATAGTAGAAGTCCCAGAGTGTAAAGAGAGGAAAATATTAAATATTGTATACAGAATAAAGCCCGTACATTTGTTTACCCGTGGACAACATATTCCGCGGTTGTCGATTATCATTTTTCTTTTTTAATATTTTCTAAAAACATTTATTTGTAAGACATGAGTGATTAATTTTTGAATGTACTAATAATTAGATTACAATAAGTGAATTAATAGTAATAGTTTTTAAATATAGGTAAGCATTTCTTCGTTTTTTCACAGTACCACTTATTTACGGTTTTTACGAATAACGGCTAGTACGAACAAATTCGTTGATATTTAACATTTCCTATTAACCGAGTTCATCTGTATTGAAAATTTGGAGACAATCAGTGCAAATGGTAGGAGACCCTTTCATCTGTTTTAGGGCAAGAGAGATAGTACAATTAGCTGTGGTTGAGGCTGCAGATTTAGAAAAACATTCAATGAAAGGCTAGGATCTGAACTTTAAACGCGTTTTACTCGAAATTTTAAAGTCCACTTACATCCCTTTGTTTCTCAGTGCCTCAATTGTACGTATATTTAATGCATTATTTCCACTTTAATGTTTGAGTTGAGTTACTTTTAAGCTATATATATACATTTGTTAAGCTTTGCTTAAAATATCCTGGTTTAAATATTTTAATTGAATAAAAACTGTTTTTTTTTTTTTTTTTAAAATTAGGATTTAGGTTACAACTCTCTTAAAATATGGTGCTTTTGAGGTTAATAACTATACCGTAATTTCTTGCATTATTTTAATGCAATTTGACATACATAAACAAAACCTGATGTGCTTACCTGCTCTAACGTGTACTTCTCGACTTCCAATAACTCCAATACGATTGGCAGCTTCACACCTATAAACTGACGCATGAATATCCGCTCTGTATTCCTCGCTGGGAAAGGGCGTAAAAACCAAAGCACCATCTTGTCTCAAGTATCTGAGGCCAGGGAGATCTTGTAAAATTTCGCCGTCGTGTTTCACCCAACGTATCAAAGGAGATGGTTTTCCATCCGCCGAACAGGAAATAGTTGTTCCGCTAGAGTTGGAAAAGTCTACTCGATTCGGCGGCTCTAGCAGAAATCTTGGAGCACGTAGTTGAAATTCAACACTTTTTACTGAAAAAGAAAGGTTCAAGAATTATTTTTAAAAAACTATTAGTACTTTATGATATTAGTAGTAACTAAAAAGTAAATGGAGTTGTTTCCATCAGTCAAAAGTACTACTTTTATTCACTGAACTTGATAGAATAAGCAAAAAAAAAAAAAAAAAAAAACATGAAGCGAGGAATTTTTTTTTTTTTTTCAAAACGTTCAATTATTACTTGCTTTTTTAAATATCTGATTCTTTCAAATAAGGCGTGGTCTTTATGACATCACAAGTGATGCAGTTTGGCGCACTGAATGCTTACGCTTGCTGTCTACCGCGTTTCCACAATATGATAATTCAAAAACGAATTGAATATTGCGCTCTACCCTTGTTATCAACTCTATCATTGCCAGTATATGCAAGTAAAAGAGTTTATTAAATATTGCGCTATGCGCTGATGGCATCAGGGAATGAAATTTCATCACTTCTGATGTCATGCGCAGAAGCGTAAAAACTGAAATAGAATCTGCGCACCTACTAAAATATATATATTTTTAAATAATAAACTCTGTCAAATTATTTGAAAAATGGTTAAACATTATGTTTTTAATCATGCTCTTTCAGATTTTTAAAATTTTGGAAACTACCCATTGTGCATTCTTAATTTTTCAAATAAGTACATCATTATAAGCTTTCAAAATTTGCTGCAGCTACAAATAAATGCAAATAATGAAATAGATTTTCTGAGACGTAGAAATAACTGGGTAATTACATGTCAAATCAATCAATGAAAGTAAGTTTTTGACCTCCGATTTTAACGAAAATTGGTGTGAGGGACACCAATTATATGACAAAATAAGAAGTTCTGCAAATTTTTAGAATTTTACTTTAAAAATTTTACGAAATACAGAGCTGTTGAAAAACTGAAAAAGTACGAAAAAAACGGAAAGATGTGACATTCAAATGACAGGAACTTCTCTCCTAATTACAGTAGAATAAAACCCCAAAATCATTGTAAAGCCAAAAAATAGAGCTTTCTATTGACATAAAACATAACTTTTGTACGACCGATTTCAGTTTCAATGGCATTCACCGTGACTTTTGACCTTGAATATCTCGAATCATGCTTTTCATCTCACACCTTATTTAATAATTGTTATAGTTAGATTTATCTAGAAAAAGGGGATACAAAGAACAATTATGACTCATCTCCCACTACGTCTAATCTTTTAGCTCTAAGTCTAGGGAAAGTCCATAAGAAGATGTGGACTAGTATAAATTAAGTTTTGGCACCAATTACTCCAAAGTGGTTGGCGTAATCCGACGTTTTTCACTTTAAGCTTGCTTACTGCATTCCGAGAAATAATACATGGTTTCAAACAAAAATTGCCAAACAAATGGGATTTAGTGGGAACACTTACAGTTTAACTTGTGCCTCCAATAATACTTAGGGGGGAATGCAATTGAGTATTTGGTTTTTATAAGTTTTTCTTTTCTGTCTCAAAAATGAATGACATGATTTTGACACATTTTGATTGGGGTTTAGATATTTATTGAGGCAGAAAATTATGCGGCTTTGACGTAAATTCTGCATTGATAGACGTTTATAATTTGAAAGGTTTATGATTTGTTTTTAACGCCAGCTACCTTTAAATGTTAATCAGTAAGTAACCGATTTTAAGTCGAGACAAAGGCAGAACTAAATGCAATATACCCACAGCCTGATTATGAAATCGAAAGATTGAAAGTTCGACTCTGTTATGGACTCATTAGTCTATAACAGTCAATAACTGAGCTGGAAGCAGAAGCCATCTTATTGAAACTGACAGTGCCATCAAACTGGTAGCTATAACCTCTTGATTGCACAACTCACTTCAATAAGATGACATCTGCCTTCAGCTCGGTTACTGACTATGCCAGACTAATTAGTCAAAAACAAGAACGAAACTGCAGTCTATGATTGGTTGCTCTTTCGACGGGCAGCCATTGTAATGCTTGTAGACAGATATATTTAATAAATATATCATCTTACAGACAAATCCTTTGGGAAGTAATAAATATAGATCAATTTATTACTGCCATCCTTTACTACCGTCAGCAATTAATCACTTCAAGACTTGTAAATTATAAGTAACTTCATGTAAAATAAAGATAATCCGGTTATGCCATCCAGAGGCTGCAGTTTCGTCCTTCTTATAGACTCTTTAGTCTGGAACAAACAAAAATCTTCTGCGGATACTCGCTCGCGTACTAAATTTACTTCAGCTTCCATTTTGTTGCATATCTTTGCGTCAACGAAATGACATCTATCTCCAGTTCATTTATTGTCTATTTCAGACTGATGAGGTCATAATAAGGATGAAACCTCAGCCTCTGGATGGCATAATCGGGCTGTCGGTGTAAGTTGTTCTGCCTCAACTTCGGCTTAGGGTGGTAATTTACAACTTTACATGAATAATTTACCTGCTGGGAATTTATAGTATTTGTTTTCTTGTTCAATATTTGAGTTTCTAGGAGCTTTGACGCGCAACGATGTATTCTATTTAAGGTGTTGGCATTCGCTTTGAAGATTTTTAAAAAATCATATCAAGATGCTCCACACGTTAAATATCATATAATGGCGTTATTTCATCATTTTTTAAGAATTGGCTTTTAAAATGAGTAGTTTTTCTTATCATCTATTGTTTCTAAAAATGTGCGAAGAAATCTTAGGAAAGAAAAAAAAAAACAACTCCTGCTTTAACTGCAGAAAATTCCATAGAGTTATGGGAAAAATGTGTTCACAAAATGGAGATAATTTTGATCAATTTACTTGTTCAATTGATAGAAAAATAAAACCATGTCAATAGTTACGCAATAAATTAAATTTATATATATTTTTTAATCTACTGTAATTGTGTTAGATATATTTAAATTAAAAACTTCTAATCTGGGTACAAAACGTCACTTTTAAAAAAGCAAATATTAAAATTGGTATTTAAATATAATGCTGCTTAAGCTTTCTTAAACATAATCTAACTTGTGTATTATTTGATTTTAAAAGAAAGTAATATTACTACTCAATTCAAAATAAAATAATAGTAATAGGTATGTTGATATTACTACTACTATAACTAATACTACTAATAATAATAATATTTATAATAATAACAGTAATAAAAATGATATTTATAATAATAACAATAGTAATAATAATATTTATAATAATAATAGTAATAAAAATGATATTTATAATAAGAATAGTAATAATAATAATATTTATAATAATAACAGTAATAATATTAATAATGACAACTATGAATAACGTAAGCTCATTTAACAAAATGCACTGGAATATTCAGCGCCTAATAGATAAATGACTAGTCATTATCCAGTTGTTATCGTTAGAATTTAATAACAGGATATAGAATCCATGATTTTGGAGGAAATTGTTTGCATTCTGAAAAGCTTAATTTATTCAGCAACACAAGAGATGATTACAGTAATACGCTTCCTCTCCGGATTTCGTCAAACTCATTACTCATAATGCTAACGGACCATTGTGATACTTCATTGTTGTGATAACATTTAGAAATAAAAGTAAACAGAACTCTTGAAGATTAGGCATGAGCTATATTGCTATTATCTAGCTGATATTCATTTGTGATCTCCAATAACTCATTTCGCATTTAATTATCGGAAACTTGGTATTGACGTGAAATTTCATTGTTATACTTTTGTATCTTCTCTGTAATATAGACGGCTATTTCATAACTATTAATGTATTAAAGGATTTGAAATAGTTTTTCGATTATGATTAGAAACGTGCTAGAAGCAATGTTTTCGTTTGCAGGTAAATTCTGTGTTTAACTAATACTGACATTTTAATGAAAATAAATTCTGATGGATAACTACTTTCATTGTTGATTCAAAGAAAAAAAGTGCATAACTCGCCGAATAGCAGCGACGAGCGGTATGGGGGGCGGGGGGGGGGGGGCATTTGAGAACTAACGCAATAGATCAATTAAGGCAGGCAGAAACAAAGGGTTGTAAGTGAATATTTTAAAGTTTTGAGTAAAACGCGTTTAAAAATAAGGTCCTACGTAGGCTTTCAGGGTTTTTATAAACCCTGCTGTATAACAGAACCTACCAGGTTTGCCAGTTCTATCTCTTGCTCTAAGACAGAAGAAAGGTTTTGTACTACCATTTGTACTGGATATCTCCAAATTTTTAATTTTGCCGCTTACATCCCTTTGCTTCTTACTTCCTTAATTGGTTTCAAGCTTTATTTCGAAGCTATCATAGATAAATTGAAAGGCTAAACGGGAAATTAGCTCCCAAAAGAAGAAATATGGTTACAGTGGTCTCTCAAATTCTACAACTTTTAACTACAACTCACCTGTGAATTTGTGAAACTGCTTAGTTTTTAATACTTAAACGTTCATTTACCTTAATATATGTTTATTTCTGTCGCTTGAAAAAAAGACAAACTTTAAACTTTTTCTATTTTTTTTTTTTTAAATTTTAAAATATGTAGTAAGCTCAGCAAAAAAACATAGCGGATCCATTATTTGTGTACGTACTATTGAGTTTCCAGATAATAATACATAGGTGAAAAAGAAAAAAAAAAGAGCTGCTCAAATTTACACTATTGAACTTTTATCTATGTATGTATTATCAAAATTATTTTTTTGTTTTGTATTTCAGTCATATATAGTAACCTTTTATGTAATATTTATTTACTTTAACCTTACTTTACGCAACAACTGCTCTTCAAATAAAATTATGTTTATAACTTGTTTTGCGTTTATACTCGTAAATCAACTTTAATGTCAAACAATAAATGCAATTAACTATTAAAAACATGGCTTAAATTATAATTTCCAAATCAAATCTCTCAGAAAAATGTGATGAAAATTATGTTTTTTTTTGATGAAATTATGATTTTATTTTATTTTATGGAATTGAATACGTAATTTAGGGTCCCCCCAAAAAAATTCCTTTTTTAAGTCACACACCCTCTTATATTTTTTCTTTAATGCCAAAACTATTGTAAAAAAAAATCATTTTATTTGAACAACGGCAACCAATGCCGATTTGCGCCAGAAAGAGTAAAAAAGCACTGTGTATTGGGACTAATTAAAAAAAATGGAAGTTCGAAACTTCAGGTTGATAAGACGTTACCCCTATAGGCTCACATGTGCCACAAAAAAAAAATATTTAAATTAAAAATATTTAGGGGTCAAGCAAGAGGACTAAAGTTTAAAATTTTGATCAAAATTTAATTTGTTCTATTTATTTTTTAGAAAATTACATATAAATTTAAGTAAATATCAAGTTCAAAAACTATCGGCAAACAACTTTTCAAATCAACATTTGAAAAAAAATATTTAAAAAATAATGTATTTAAAATGAAAAATTTAACATAAACTTTCAAGAATCCATACATTTAAGTATTATGTGGGAGATTTTAATGCTGCAAGGATGCAAAAATTTCTATATCACGCTCTCATCACCTTCTTTACTGTCTACATTTTTCAGCTTGATAACTTACTTTACTTAAAAAGTACCTTACATTTTTTTTAAATATACTTTTTTATTTAGCCAAAATCAATTTCTAAAGAAAAGCGCAAGTCCGCACGGGTTGCCGTTGCCCAAATTATATGATTTTTTTTTTTTACAAATATTTTAACACAAAATGAAAAATGTGAGAGAAGTGCGACTTGAAAACTAGACTTTCGTTTTTCTTGGGACACCCAAACGTAAATTTATCTCTACTCCCATTAAAATCCCTTGTGCTATCTTTCTTCTACATACCTTTTTTTTCTGTATTAACATTTACTTTATATGAATAAGTTCTCCGTTTTAACTACTCACTTACACTCACAAAAGATTTTTCAGTATTTGAAACAATAAGTAAAGTTTCTAATATGTACTACTATAAAATTAAATACAAAAGTTAGCCACTTACCGTTCTTTATGATAACCATTATTAAAACTGAAGCACAAAGTTTTGTGGTGCAATTGTTCCAATTCATTGTTAATCAAACTGGTATGAGCACATTTAACATTTGGATACGTTGTGTATTTTGATTAGAGTTTGGTGATAGGTAACAAGTAATTATTAACAAGGAAGTTGCAGGTAACAAGGAATTCTTAACAAGCAAGCTATATGCATTTAGTAATAAGAAACAATTTAAACTTTCTGATAACAGCACATATATTGAGGGAAAATAAATAAAAACTTTATTTATTAATGCTCCACTTTAGTATCCACTGATTTCTTTTTCGTACCATTTCTATGAGTCAAAATATCAATAGTTCGTAAAAATATCCATTTTTCTGTAAAAGGTTTCTATTTTAATTTATTATTCTGGATTGTAGCACTTGTCACACATATTTATCATTCACATACTAATGATCTGCAATTTTAGTTTGATAAATACATCATTTCATTTGATTGAGAATGACAAAAATATCAGAGTGTTTCTTTTCTTTCACACACGAAGAAATTTCAGGACATTCGAAATATTGAACTCAGTCACTTATTGTTGATTTGGTGACGTGCTTAAAACCTTATCCTAAATTTTTTTTTTTCAGATTACCATTTTTACCAAAATAAGATATATAACCTGTGCAAAATGAGCAACTAAGTTGAAACATTTACAAGTTTTCCCATGCACACTTCAAATATCGTTCCATCAAAGCGCTCACCACTTTCCACCAAATACTACATTTCAAAATCGCGCCTCAGAAGCTAGTTTCACTGCGGAACTTCAGAAGAGCAGAACTCAGATGGAATTCATCGACCACCGATGGAGAAGATGTGGGCATGACTGAGCTTCGGGATCTGTAACTTCGAATTTTCGCTCTTAGCGACATGTGTGATGCTATGACGTCACATCGTCTCGAGCATGCGCGCTATAGTTAGTGAAAAATGATGATCTGAAATATGATGAACAAATGTTTCCCCCTTTATCTTCTGAATATATTCTGGGGATTTGTCGGAGAAAAGAGCTTAGAATACAGAATCGGCGATCAATTGATCAAACGTACGTCAAGGAAAAGAGCATTTCTGTCGGATTCTTTCATACTTCAGAGCTATTTTCGCCTTTTCTTGTATCTCAAAGTGCATACTTATTTGTGTTCTTGACACTATACGGATTTTCTCCAGTTTACATTTTTTAAAATCCTTAAGAAGTTTCAGATTCAAGAAATCTGAGGCTTAAATATGATCTAGAAGTTTTTGCCATGCCTGGTACACTTATTCGAGCATAATATATTTGTCTGTATTGTTGGGTATGAAATACTGGATTTTTGCATATGCGTAAGAAAAAACATCAAAATATTCTTTGAAAGTAACGAAGAACAGTAGATCAACTTTTGTTTCGTAATTTTTACTTGATATTATATTAAAGTAAATTTTGTAGAAAATACTCGTTTACATAAAAGTGACATATTTTTGGAAATATCTGCTCTTCTGTTGAATCAAAATCAATTACCAAAATATATATAAAAAAGATATAAAAATATATAAAAAAAAAGAAAGAAAGAAAGAAAAATGCAAGATCATAAATATCAATAATGAATAAATTTAGGATTTTTTTTTTATCGAAAGTCTTAGGAAAAAGTATCTTGTGTGAAAAAAAAAAAAATAAATGCTAATTTGGTACAGAGTTTAAAACATACGAAACTCACAATCTGTAGTATCACATATTTTCAATATTTCTCCCCCCCCCCCCTTTCTATGCGTTTGGGTCACTTCTGCGTAAGGGTTGACTTTATTCTTTTTTTTTTTTTTTTTGAAAATAACTATTATTATTAGATCTGCGACTAATTTTCTTTCTTCATGTTCCGCTTTGTTTCATCATTAAACATAACCGAGACTTTATTTACTCTTGCGCTAATCTACTGATTTTTTGGTTGATTTAAGTTTAGTTTGATGCTGTTTCTTTGAAAAATTTTAATTCTAACTAAAAATAATAACTATATAGTATAGTTTTGACACATTAAAACATATGTAGTGGATAATTAAAGGGAAATTCAATGGACTTAAACATACTTATATTATTTTTCCAAAATTGCATCGGCGGAGTATAATGAAAATTGTCACAAAATTCAATCTCCCCCTAAGAAATATAACGTGCGAATTGATAGTTAAAAATTAAATTAAACAAAAACGTTTTGACTGTAAAAACAGAAAAAAATAAGCATCGATTGGCCTGATAAAAAGTGGGACTTGTGTCTTCTAAAAATTCAAGAATAAATAGAAAATTAATTACGGCTGTTTTACTTTTTTATAAGGTTGAACGGGTTTAGATTTTTATTTCACACTAGCTGTGTTGCCTGGTGCTGCGCGGTCTACCTCAAATCTAAAATTTATGTCAAGTGACACGTGCTTAACAATCGGTGTTAATTAAAATAAATTAAATAGTGGAATTTTAATTTTAGAGCCCGAAAATGGCATTAAATGGATCTTTCTACCCGAAATAATTATCCGATTTCTTTTATTCAGGCCCCATTCAAAAGCCCGCAAAAAACACCCATAGAGATCCTTAATTTACTTTGAATTTAAAAAAAAAAAAGACTAAAATAACAGGGGGAAATTGAAAAAGCACTGCTAAGCCTGATAGAACAAACATTTAAATCAGAAAACTATCGTTAGCGCGATCTCATTTAAATTAGCGTTCAGAAGGTTGCCCCCTTTTTTTTTCTCGGATGTGATTAAATAAAATTTTGTTTTTGTTTTGAGGTAAAAATTTCTCCTTATGATTATTATTTGGTGATTTATCTTCTTTCTTTTTTTCAGGATTTTATTTGTGTTTATGGAGGGTTTAGTTTAATTTTTTTGGAAGCGTTTGATTTGCCGTTTTCTTTCCTTGAGAATAATTATTTTGACGAGAAATTTTGTAGTATTTTTTTTATCTGTTTAAGCCTGATTGTTGAACATGCGTCCCTTGACAAAACTTTTATTTTCAAGGTAGACCGTGCAAAGCCGGGAAATGCAGCTAGTGTAAAAAATAAAGTAAAAATTAAAAGTATTACGCAGAAATATAATATTTTGGAACATACGTTTTTGATTTACTTATTTGTATCATTGGTACCACATAAAGTTTACATTAATAAATATATACTTTGAGCACGTATTCATACATTTTTATTCTAACGAAGCATAGTTCGTAACGCATGAAAGTAAAATTCTTAAATTTGCTTAGCCTTCTAAATTATTGACTTAATTTATCTTTATTTCTGCAGTCCTCGAAGTGTTGAATGGAAAATAGAACATTGTGAACAGTATTCGTCTCTCCAGAGAAGACATTTGCAATTCAAACAAACGAAAACTCTTGCTATAAATTTTTACTCGTGCATCGCAAATTGCACTGCGCATCTGTGCCCGAAGTTTAATCTCCAGACGAAGTTGAGTTTCATTTAAGCAAATAGAAAGTTAGCTTTGATCTCACACTTAAAATTTTAGTCTAGCGAACAAATCCTTCTTTTGAAGTGCTTCAAAAGTAAGTTGAAAATAAATAAAAGCTGTGATTAGTTAGAGGGTTCTTCATTACTTAGATTCAAAAGAGCAAGAAAAGTTCCTTTATTTATTACTTCTGCAGTCAGGACTAATAATTGGACGCTTAGAAATTTAGCAGTTTTCAGTGTTATATGGGTGGGTTAAAATGACAGTGGTGTTAATCAAAACAATTATAAATTGAGTTAAGTACGGAGTTGGCTTGTTTTTTAGTTATTTTATTGAGAGTAGCAATAGAAATGTTTCAAATTTATTTAAAAAAAATGGTTTTTCAGAACGAGCATGGTTCAAAACAAGGAATAAGATTTTTCTTCTTTAATTCTGACTTATTTTCTTTTCTTTTTTTTAAAAAAAAGAAAGAAAAGAAATGAAAATAAAAGAAGAAAGTCGACCTGCAGTTTTATTTGCCACTACTGTGATTTACGTCACAAATGATGATTGCTCTTATCAACCGCGTTCAGCGTCTTACGACTACGCTGTTTATTTGAACATATTTTTTATTACCCTTAGCAATTGGCTTACTTATTAAACTCATACCATCATAAACATCGAAAGCCTTGTTTTGTGTCGTACCAATCATCTTATTAAAAAAAATCCGAAATTATTTATTTAGAAATAAATATACAGGGAAATTTTAAAAAAATACAGTAAAATCCCGATATCGCCATTTCTGTAAAAAATCAAACTATTTTTATTTTCTATCGCTATTGAAAAATAAAAATTACAATACAAAAGCTCGTACAATTTGAAAAAACCCACGTTATGCGCACGTATAATTTAAAACCCTTCACTTTCCGCCGAAATGTGTAATTGAGTGCGAGTGTAAGAGTGGTTAAGTCACTAAACGCTGTGTTTCATATGTCGGTCCATATTGATCGTACTATGCAAACTTTTTGTGTTTATATTATTTTTTCATCCGTTTGATTTCTCTTTATGAAATGTAGAGGATCTGAGAACCATAAAGATATTTAATTATGTATTTGTTCACCACATTTTTTTCCGTTAAAAACTTTCCATATCTTAGCTTTCGATGTGAAAATTTTTTCAACAGGAAATGTACTTCTAGGACTAACAATTGTGAAAATAGAGGTTTTACAGGTTAAACGGGGACACGCTGTATATGTACAAAGTTTTCAAATATCTAAAGTCAACTACGTTTTGTTTGTCTCTGTAATGGCGAGCATAAGTTAAAAGTTTGCTTCATGTGGAATAAAAAGGCCCTGAATCAAACTTGAGGAAAAAACTATCCTGTAGAGTTTTTTTACCAACTTTTATTAAAATCAATTTATTGGGTATCATACATCTTCTTCTTCTTTTCCTTTCTTTTTCTGTTTTTTCTTTTTTTTTTGTAGAAAGGATAAAGTGACAACGAATACCAAGAACTGTGTATAAAGTCGCTCTTAGCTTCTTTACTATAAAGATTAATTTCCTTTTTAAGAAGCAATGTCCACTGAGAGTTAAAATTGAATTATTAAAACAGTTTGTTTAAAAAAAAAGAATTTTTACTTTGAATAATATCCATTCTAAACAATAAAAAAAATTGGGTTTACATTTATTTTTTCTGCAAGTCTTCAATTGAAAGAAATGCCTTTGCTAATTACAAATTATACTTCATTCACTCCTTAGTCGATTGCAGAATAAACAATTCTGCCATAAAAAATATTCCTGCAGGGATCGAAAGAGATAAACACGCTTAATTAGATACATAATTGAAGCTTATCACTGACTCGTCGAATAAATAATGTGTGAATACGATTTTGCCAGAACCGTTGAATTGTTTCCTTGTTTTCCCCTGAAAATTCAGGCGGTATATATTTTTCGCTCTTTTTCTCCTTCTCCACATTTTTGTTAAGATCTTATTTATTATTTATTTTTCATATCCTATTGTTTTAAAGTGGATTGAAAAAATAACGGATTACTCTTCAATGTGTGTTTTTTTACATTTACGTATGTACTACTTTTCATTTTTTTTCTATTTTGCTTAAAAATGAACTATAATATTTAGACAGCTTTTTAGAAAAACATTTTTAAGGCCATCGAAGTTCATTAGTGGCCATTAATGTTCTTCGGAAAGTGAAATTTTCAATATTTGTCAAAATTGACTTTAATTTAAAAAAAAATGGAATGTTAATAGTATTCACTAATGGTCATAGTTGTTCGTTTTGTTACGTTCACAGTTAGTGTAAATGTTTTCCTTTTAATTGGTTTTCTGGAGATTACTGCATTACTCAGAAAAATGCACACTATTACACACGAATGAAATAATAATTGGATTCAACAAGAAATTAATACGTTTTATTATTTGAAAAAAAGAAAAGAAAAGAAAAAAACGATAATATCAGCTTAAAAGTCATGAAATTTATAAACGCTGAACTTGAAAAAATAATTGGTAGCACGTTTAAAAAAACTAATTCTTATCCAGTAAACAATGGCAATGAAAATGGAAAATAAAAATAATTTCTTTTCAGAAATTAAGATTTATTTTTGAGAAAAGTAATAAATTACTCCTAGAAAAGTTTCGAATATGCCTTTCCCAATCATTTAATTTGTTTCTCGTTCGGTTCAGTTGATTACTCGCCAAATGTCGCCAATAGCGTGACATTAAAATCAGATTCCAAAACGCGAAACTTGACTTGTGGCCAACTTGCAGATATATCGCCAAGTTGGTGACACAAACTTGGTTGCCGTAAACTTATTGATAATTCGGCCAAGTGGTTGCCGAATTATAGTATCACTTGCTTTGAAATTAACAATGATTTGCTTTAAAAAACGTGCAAACGAAGTCTATTTGGACATTCAATCAAAAGAAGAGGTGCACTACTAGAGCTACTGACTGACTACATATGAATATTTGTTTACACTCAAGTAAAAATAGCAACAGATATTTATTTAGCTGTTTTTTCTCCATCATTTTGTTACGCTAATTTTTGCCTAATCTGTGCAGACGATAAATATCCAATATAAACTTGATTTTTACTTACTTAAAATTGCTTATATATTTTTCTGCTAAATTAAGGCTTTTAGAGTTTTCAAATCCGTACGACAAAATCTTCCAAAAACGAATTTATTTAATATTAATTTTTAAATGCAGATAGAGAAGAATGTGTATATTACATTAGTTACAAATATATGCATTCTGAAAGGCACTACAGAATTAAAAAAAGAATGAAAATCACTAAATTGAAATACATTGTTTTGAGTAATTTAAATTTATTTTGACACAGGTGAATAATATATATGTATACGCACTGTAAAAAGTTACAACATCTGAGTTTAAAAAATTCGGTTATTCACAGAGATAAAGGTGCCCAAATGACAATCTAGAAAAAAGCCGCACCAGAGAGAAGTTCAACTCTCTGCAGAATAAACAAAACATTTCAGAGGCGCTTTCTGTGAAATATGAAATGAGAGTTCTACCATAAAGCGCATTTCTGAAATGTTATACCCACGGAATAGATGACAGCCTATTTTTTGGCTTTATTACTAGAATAAAATAGCTATTTCACAATATTCAGTATTCTTTTCCAACATTTGGTGCTTCAATTCAAATAGTCTCAAAAATTCAACTGGAGTTTTAGGTGTAAATGGCAAATAAAATAAATTATCCCCCTACAGGTATATTGAATATTTATGTTTAATAAAGTAGTCTAGAATAAATAATGGCATATATTTCGATGCATTTAAAAAAACTTTATGAATATACCGTATTTATATATCTATAAATGTAAGAATAGTAATATTATATCATAATTGGTTCATGTAAATTTATAATATGTAAAATATCATCATGTTTTCACGTTAGAGGCAGTAAGAAGCAAAGGAATGTAAATGTCAAATAAAAAATTTCAAGATTACCTGTACAAATAGTGGTAGAACCTCTCCTCTGTTTCAGGGTAAAAGATAGAACTAGCATAATGGTAGGTGCTGCTATGCAGTACGGGAGAGTAGGGTAATATGAGATAGTGGTACACGAGGAAACGCTGAACCTCCTCACTGGGTAGGTGCTGACATTTAGAGGGAAAGTAGTCAAGTAGTTGCGGTGGGAGAAGGAAAAACCACGTTGGTCGAATCAGCCAGTTTGTTTGCTGTGCATTTGCATTCAATAAAGTTTTTCTCTCAATTTTCATGCATTTCGGCTTTCTCTTATTTTGTCAGATCATTAATATTTTTCTATCATATAATGATAATCCGTAATTCAAAAGCATAAATTTAATGTGATTTAATGTAATTTTATATAAAACCCAAACTTGAGCAGACAGTGAACACGACAAATGGGGATAGTGGAGCAAGAGGAAATATAAAAGGGGGGCATCATGGGATACTATCTCATCTTACCCCACACGCCCACACGTATTGCAATTTGTTTTTTTTTCTTTTCAGATTTCTTAAAATGCTAAGAATTTACCAAATGGAAGACGAAGAGGGGGACTTGGTCTCGAGAATCGATGCAACATGCCGTTGAATCCATAATGAGTGGAGAAATGGGACTTCAAAAGCATCCGGAACTTTTAATGTACAATGGGCTACACTTCATAAAAAGTAAAGTATGTTAAAAAATAGTCTTTGGAAAGAGATGTTCTTACAGTTTCGACAGCTGGAAAAATGTATTCAAATGAAGAAACCACATGGTTAGATCTAGTTAAGCCTTGGAGTCCACTAAAAACTATTTCTAAAAGTTTCTAAAACTTACCAGAGAGAGAAGAACAAAATGAAAAAATCTAAGCAGAAAGATCAGAAAAAATTGGAAAAATCTAAGCAGAAAGAAAAGAAGAAAATGGGAAAATCTAAGCAGAGAAAGGAGAAGGAAATAGAAAAATCCAAAAATAGAGGAAAAAATGGAGGATAAAAAGAATTAGAGAGAAATGAAACGTAAAAAGGAACTTGGAAAAAATGTTTTCATTGACTCCATCAACTAGTACAGCAACGAAAGAATGCCAACCAACACATAAAAAACAAAAGAATTAAGACTGGAAAATCAAAACCAAAAACTGTAGGGGAAGCTGCTGTACCCACGGACGGTTGTACCTACGGACGTTGGTCGGGAAATTCCAGACATCGTCGAGAGAGATCCTAATTGGAGTTCAACGTGTTTGTCACATCCGTCTCCAATACCCCAGAAAGTTTCAACACCATCAAACGAACATTTAAAATTCACTCACATTTTTTCTGTTTAAGTAGGATCTAAGTTAAAAAAAAAAAAAACAATTTCTTTTTATTTACTTCTTTGTGGATTGTATTATTTATTTTTGTTGTAGGTATCAAGATTTCCTATATTTTGAAGGTTTTTTTCCTGATTTTTAACGTTGTAAAACTGTGGTCTTGTCGATGTGACTGCTTTGCAAAACCAAAATGGCATACCTTTATACCCTAGGACATACAACCACGTGTACCCACGGACAGCAAGTTGTAGTGTCCCTGGGTCACACCAGAGTCTTCTTACAATGTGAAGTACCTCAAAATGGTGCCTTGTCATGAACGTCCAAAATTTGCTTTTAACAATGATGATGAATTTGAAGTACGACTTGAAAATATAGTATTGAAGTAACCCCCACAGCTGTTGTAGCATCGACAGACCGTCAATCCCACCTATTTTTATTTGAAGTCGACTTTTCTAGATTTTTGTAGGTTTAATCTAAACTAAGGTTTTTTTTTTTTGTAATGGGTTAATTTTGGTTAAAGGTTTCAATTTGCATATAAATTGAAGTTATTATGTAAGTACATAGAGAGTCGTATTATCATGAATCTAGTTATTTTTTTTTTGTTTGAAAACATATAAAGTATTTATAACATCATTAACTCTCTTAAGACTTGTAACTTTTTTAGAGTTCACTGACGTTAAAAATTAAGGAAAATTTAAAAAAAATTGAAACAAAATCTTCGATTAATTTTCAAAGTTTAATTTCTGTTGGATATGTTTTTTAATGTTATTTTCAATGGATGTTTGAAGTATTTCATTATAAAATGGCTTATGAAAATGCATTAAGTATAAATTAGTTCCTCAGACATATTTATATATTATTGTTTTACATGTACATGGGTACAAAGGCACCTGTCCGCGGGGTGAATGAATTGCTGTACCACGAAAAAAAAAAGATTTTTATGACTTTTTTTTTTTTTTGAGGTTGAAAGCTTTGAGTTTTTTATCTGACAAAAATTGCCATATTAGATGATAAGTTGTAGTATCTGCCAGAAAAGTTTTCCGATCGATTATCCATTGACAGAGATCAGCAAAAATTGAAAAGTAAATTTTGTCCGTGGGTATAGCAACTTCTCTACTTAAAGGAAACTATTCGATTCTATATCGTCGTCTGAGCCTTCTGATGTCGAATGCCTTTGTAGTGGACATTTATGTTTCCAATCGACAGAAGGATGGATTGAGTGCTGCGAATGCATGAAATGGGTACATCGTTCCCATGAGGTGAGGGTGATGAAAACGATAAAGCTGTTCATCTTTTTGACATATGCAAAAGCTGAATCTCATCTTAGCCCACCTGGTTGGGTAAAATAGAATTTGACTCACCAAATTAAGACATGCGGCTAAACCTTTTCCATTAGAAATAGGATATTGAGTCAAATTTTATTATTTCACTAGCTGCGTCGCCCGGCTTTGCACGGTCCACCTCGATATTAAAAGTTATGTCAAGTGACGCGTGTTCAACACTCAGACTTAAACCAAAAAAAAAAAAAAAATTGCGGCAGATTGAAGAAAAATAACCAAAAACTAAATGTTTTAAATCCCTCGATTACAGGAAAAGCCTTTGGAGCAAAAGCCAGAATTTTACTTGTTCATATTCGAGAAAAAAAATGGCGACAGATCTTTCATCTCAATGATTTTCTTCATTGCTATAATTTTAATAAAAGTATTGTTGCAGAAAGTTGAGATGAAGCACTAAATAATAATTTGAATGGAGGAAAGACTTCAAAACAGGGGTTTTATGTCGAAATCTAAGTGTCCTAATTAATAGTATTTAATTGATATCTCCAGTAGTTATCGGAGAATTATGTTAAGTAGCCAAACATGAAGACGGGAAGATTACGAATCCATCGATACCTGGTTCGACGGTCAGTTCACTGTCTTTCGGGAGAAGAAGCTTAGACATACATACATACATACATAGGTACATACGCTCAGTTTTTTTATTATATAAGATATTACTTGAGAGAAAAAAAAGACAAAGTTTCCGGAATGTATTTTTCAGCTTAGAAAAATGCTATTCAACCCAGTTTTACCATTACCTTCCTCTTTTTTGCAGCCGGTTGCGATATTACAGACGTATTATTAGCATTATGATGTGAGGTTTTATTTAGCCATTAGGGAAGGTGCATGGAACATGACTCAGGAGGGAAAAAATCACTGAAATCATCGGAAGGGTCAACAAAGCCCCATTAGTTTTCTATGTTTACGACATTTTGCAGTCTTTCTAGTGTTAAAGTTCGTGATAAGATATGTTCTAATTCGATGTGACTACGATGTGAAGAGCGTAGATTACACTCTGAAAAAGTTCTTCGCACAACAAGGTAAATTTATGAATCTTTAAACATTTTCTTAATCTAGGCGATGCTTTGTGTAAATCACATCGCGTAGCAATGCAAGAGACGTGCATTAAAAAAAAAAAAACTAAGAAAGCATATTAGGAAGCAGTTGTTCTTCAAACATATCGCTATTACTGATTCATCTTTCGTATAAAAGTGTTTTTAACGCTTAGAATTACAATTTATTACTTTTTAATATATTGAATGCCATTTCTCTGTTGCACATAAAAAAGAAGAAAAGTCGTGTCTTATATTACTAACTGTTACGGGTTAATTCAGATACTGATCGGATCCTTTAACTCTAACAATTATCTATTTTCTGCTTCATTTTTATTTATATTTTTAACCTCCTTTCTCTCTGTCTCTCGTGAGCCTAGAGAAAAATATATTTCGACAAAAGCTAGAATTTAAATTGCATTCAAGAGGCTGTTCTTCTATTCACTTAACTGAAACTCAGATTTACTTTGAGATTAAAACTTTCAGACGCAGATGCTCAGTACAATTTGTGATGCATTAGAAAAAAATTATATATAAAGAATTTTTCGTTTATTTGAATTGCAAATATATTCTCAAGAGAGGCTCACTGCCAAAACACATCTGATTTCAATTTAGCGTCATCATCACAGCGGAAAAAAATTAATTTAGTTACGTTTTCCTAGAATATTATTTCATAAATAATCTAAAAATAAATAAGGTCTTTATTATAGGGATGCACAACACATAAAGGAAAATATTGCTATTATAATCTAAGAAATAAAAAAGTTTTCTTTTTTCAATAAAAGCTAAAAAATGTGGAAATTGACACGACATCTTTTGAAATTGATAAATGTGTGTAGGCTTCCATTGATTTCAAAACAAAGTGTCCTTACAGTTTTATTGTATATAACTTGTACAAATATGGTACTACATCGTACTGCGTTATAAAACTCAATAAGGGTTACAGTTAAAAAAAAACAGTTGGCCATTTATTTATTTATTTTTTTTTTTTTAATTTTATCACTTAAATAAATTATTTTTTTTTGTAAGTTTGCACTAAGATTTTTATGAAGCAAAGTCAATTAACAATAACATGTTTTTAGATGGTTATGTTTTTATTCTAAATTATTATAGTTCTTTCTGTTATAGAACCTTTAAGTAAAACATAATGCAAAATCGATAATATTGAATTTAGATTTTCCGTTATTAAAAATTAATGCTCCTTATTTTATGTAGCTGTATTCCAATTGTTAAATTATATCAAATATTTTATTCCGACGTTGTTTGTTTTTTTTTTATTTAAATTCTAAACAGAAAATATATGTATATCGTCCCTTAAAAACTATAAATAATGCATTTAAATTTGAACTAAACAGATTTTCAAGCACAAAAACGCTTTTGAAGAACAGGCAGGAAATGGAATAGCAACAATTTAAAACTTTTATTTTATTAATGTTGATTGAGAATTTCCTTCCCCGTCCACAAAAATTCTAACATATGCAATAAATAATAAAGTTATCAATCTTTAGTTACTTTTTTGGTCTATTTTTGAATAAAGATTTAATCAGATAAATCTAACTTTTTTTGTTATAATTGTTATTGCTGTAATTGAACTAGTAAAAGTCATAGACCCTTAAATAAATTTAAAAGAAAAAAAAACATTACAAAATATAGAATAATAAATTATACTAAACTTTCACGTACATTCAAGTTGTTCTAGTTGCAAAAATTTTTTTCACTTTTAATTACTAAAAGTTTTTCTATTAAATTTAAATTATAAATAGTTTATATGTGTTCCATATTTTTATATCATCTCTTTAAGGTTGTAAATGTATCGATTTTTAAACCAAAAATATGTTTCTAGAACGAATTCGACTTTAGTAGAACAGGCAACTAATGGAGTAACAACAGTTTAAAATTTTTTTTTAACATTAATTGAAGAATCCCTTCCCTGTAAATTGAAAATTCTAGTAAATTCTATTTTAATTAATCTAGCAATTTAGTTAATTTCAAACAATTACGCTTAATTTAACATCAGTGGTCTCATTTTTCTCATCCTAAATCAAAAAGCGAAGGTTGTGATCAATAAAGGTTCAATCAGAGATGTCTAATTTTTCATTGTAAGTTATCATCATTGTTTTCCACGTAAAAGTTATGGAAAACACTCTTAAAAAAAAAACACATACTAAAGTATAGAACAGTAAATGAGGGTTTTTATTCTATACTAGAAAATAACCCTTCAAGGTACGACGGGTGAAAATTGCTTCTTTATTTAAGTGAGGCAACTGCCTGCTTGGGGATTGAAATTACGGGTCGCATAATTTTTGGGTAATTGATCCTTTCTGGCAAAATCAGCGAGGTAAAAGTGTATCTCTTTTTGATACCGAAAAATTGGCAACAGTTGGGAAAAAATATCAAGAATATCGGTTATTTTCTCGTAAAAATATATGCAAAATTCAAAAAATTCAATGAACATTCTCAGTTATAGTGTTACTCATTTTAAAACTAACCTCATCGCTGGTGACGTCACAGCATCGATCAGTGATTTTGGCTAATATATATATATATATATATATATATATATATATATATATATATATATATATATATATATATATATATATATATATATATATATATATATGAGGTTTGGAAGTGATGCAATTATTCCACGTACTGCATTCTAGCTAGCTACAACACTTACTACACTTAAGATATATTTCTTTTAAGCTTAAGTACTAAACATGTTATTTATTTTTCCAAGCTTACTGAAATTAGAACCAAAAATATTTTTCCAGTGCATACTCGACTTTCGTAGAACAAACACCAAATGTAATAAAAAACACTTTAAAATTCACTTTTATCAGTATTGATTGTAGAATCTCTTCCTCGTTCATTGAAAACTATAGCAAATTCAATTCATATTAAAGCTACCAAATTAGTTACTTTCAAACAATAACGCTTCATTTAACATCAATAGTCTCATTTTCCTCATCCTTAAGCAAAAAGCGGAGGCTCAGATGAATAAAGATTCAATCAGAGAGGACTTACTTGCTATTCCTAATGCTTTTCTTCCTCCTTAAACTCGAGATTCATTTGGGGTCTTTTTCCCTTTTTCAAAGCAGTCTCATTTATTCAGTCACGTACTCAGTGCTGCTTTTTCTTATTTTTCTTAGGAGAGAAAGGAATTCTTTGAATGGCTAAATACTTCAGGCGTTTCGTTTTTACTGGCTAAAAACTAGAGATTTTTACTAAACATTGTTTACCGAAAAATATTACTAATTATTATGTTATTAACCTGATTTTTAAAAAAAAGTTTGATCTTTGTGCATAATAGATACGCTAAGCCATAAAAATAAAGTATAAATCAGTCAAGTACAGTTCACCTCTGAGAAGTTGAGCTATGACCTTGAGCAAGTCCATTTCTTTCAAGGGAGAGCAGTAAGAAGATGAATGGTTAGGCGCTGAGTTGGGCTACCATTGCAACCCTTTAATTGCCAAAAAATCCTGCACCGCTTGCTGCTACTTACCTGAACAATATTGTTCGCCAAATGGGCAATAACACTGCAAACTATTTCCGCAAGTTCTTAAGCCGTTTTTCCTCACCCCTATTTCAAGAAATGGAATCGTTTAATCGGTCGGGCAGCGGAGCTCAACTTGTCAGAGGTGGGCAGTACGCTATACATATTGGTAAATAATTTACCCAACCATCAGCATAAATAAGAGATAATACGCGAAAAATAAAGAAAAAAAGTAAAGTTATTATATCGTGGATTTTGAATAAGCAATTATAGATGAAATACATTAGTACATTTTTTAGGATACTGCATAGCAGGGTGGGCCGAAAAACAGTTTTTTTTTTTTTAATTTCAAAGATGGGTAGTACGGAAAAGGTGCCATTGGTGGAGCAAAGTACCCCTTTTTTTTTGCACTATTTCTTGATCTGCCGCAATCGGGTTGAAGTTTCGACCAAATGCTGTTTTTTTCATGTTTTTTGTCAAAATTAGTGAAAATAGTATGCTTCTATTTTCACTGAAAAAGTTGCGCGGAAAAGGTGCCATTACTGGCACTAAACTTCCATAAAATTTTTGAGGTGTGTGGTATAATTCTTTCCTTGTCACAAATGAGTAGAAATTTTTCAGTTTTTTTTTTTTTTTAACGTTTTCAACATATTTTCTCAAATAGTAAAAATTTTGTTTTCGCCATATTTCTCTGCCATAATTATATAGTTTATCACATGTGATGCATTTTTAGATGAGTGGTGTGTTATAAATCAAACACTTATTTCGTATAAAATTTTTAATTTGAAATGTGCCTTTCGAAAACTTTGTGCAGAAGCATTCAAAATTAAGGTTAAACAGCACCGAACTCAACAAAGAACTACTGATGGTGTGGTTGTACAAGAAAATTTCTGCCCCTACTTCCATCAGAGAGTATTTATGTGTACTGTTTTAGGTAAAAAAACCTTTTTTCGAGTTCAGGTTGGCTCTTATTGGTTGAGAACTAAACCGAATATATCGTCGTACTCCGTTAACCTGAATTTTAATTTTGGAACCTTAAAACCCAAACACTCGAATTTCTTGATGCTTGTTTCTTCTTCAAATTACTATCTATTTATTCAATTACTATACATCACATTATTATGATACCTTGGTTTTCGTCAGTTTCTATTGCTGTAGTAGCATTGTTGTGAATTCTTATGATGACCATGTCATTTATTTTTCAGATCCTTTTGCGTACCCTGGTGGTTTTTTTAAGCGAATCATACGGGCAATTCAATTCATTTACAAACAGTGCGAGACAGCGAGTCTTTATGTTTCGAGGTACTAGAGTGCAAGCAAAGAGTTCTGTAGGCAGCTGTGAGCCTACGTAAAAGGACCTGGGCTGGCTATCTTAAAACTCCGGAGAGCACAATCCAGTTGAAACTGTTGCACAGCTATTAATTACGCGTTTTTGATCTGTGCTCAAACTTACAGTATTTTCTTTTTCTTTTGCCACTGTAGAGATATATGACAGAGGTAACCTAGAAGAAGAGTATAAGTAGGCTTTCGCATGCTATCAGCTTGGGCCAGAAAGTCCTTAGGTTCAGTACCTCCTCTATCTTATTTATGAGGTGTCAGACTGAAGTTCGTTCGTCTGAAATTGTACACTTAATATGTTGCAGTTCAATTTCATTTCTTTTTTTTCAACACCGGTAATGACACCGTTGTTTTTATTTTTATTTTCATGTTATTACACGAATGCAGTTTCACGTGACTGTTTTTAGTTGATAAATAGCAACTGTGTTCTTATTTAAAAGGGTTTACCAGAGATTAAGAAAGAATTCTGCATTACTCTCGTTGGTTTTGAACGCAAATCAAAGAGAGAGTTGCACAAAGTTTTCTAATTGCATATTTTACATTTAAAAAAAAATACGGAATACTTACTTTATTCATAACTCACCACGCATCTAAAAATGCATCACACGTGATAAAACTATATGATTATGGTAGAGAAATATGACAAAAACAAAATTTTAATGTTTTAGAAAATTTATTGAAACATTAAAAAAACTGAAAATTGTCAAAACATCCACTCATTTGTGGCAAAGGAAATAACAATACCACACACCTCAAAAGTTTTGTGGGAGTTTAGTGCCACTAATGGCACCTTTTCCGATTAATTCATCATCGAAAATAGAAGCACACTATTTTTACTAATTTTGGCTAAAAACAGGAAAAAACAGTGTTTGGTTGTAACTTCAACCCGATTGCAGCAGATCAAGAAATTGCACAAAAAATTAAAAAAAGAAAAAAATGTGCACTTTGCTCCACCAATGGCACCTTTTCCGCACTACCCATCATCGAAATTTAAACAAATGTTTTTCGGTCCACTCTACTGTGTAGCACTTATTTTCACGAGGCTTCAAATTTTGCGATTTTTTGTGCGTGACGCTTAATCGCGAAAATTTAATCTTGATAAAATATATCAACTTTATGTATACATACATAATCAACTGTTGGAGACTGTTCATATAAAATTTGAGAAATATCCAGCTATCAAAAAACCCAATAACATCTATCTTTATTTTTGTGAAAATAAATATTTTTACAGAATCAACTCATTTTTCAATTAAAAACAGACTTGTGAATGGAATGGAGATAATAATTAATATCCGAAGGGAAATACCTGAGTTACGTAGAAACAGAAATTTGCAAAAAAAAAAAAAAAAAAAAAAAAAAACGAAGAAATGAAGATTTTATTTTTTTTTAAATCAAAATCATTTCAAACTTTGTTATGTTATAGATTATAACATGCGCACAAACGCAATAAAAACCAAAAGAAATTAAAGAAATCATTCTATAGTTATAAGCAATGCAATATATAGCTCTCTTTTAAGGCTATAATCACTGTGTTTATGTTGGGCACTATGCAAATATAATCATCACTCGCTAAGTGGATACTCCAGAGACATTGTTTTAAAAAAAAACACCAAAAAAACCTCTGTAATGTTACAAAAACGTAATGAAATTGTTCTTGTCTTAAACAATTACACAAAAAAAACTTGAAAATTCGCAACGAGATCATCACCATTTCGAAACCCTCGTCATAGTTACTATAATTTTTAAGAAAAAAATCCCTTCCTTGCACATTTACCCCATATTTTGCACTCTATCTATTACTTGAATAAATACTCGGAGATTGGGGTCGTTTCCAAAATTTTAAAAGTATTTTTTTTTTCTGAAAGAGCATTCTTAAAAATATAGGATCTGACTATTTTTTAAATAATTTGTTTAAGTTTAATATTTAAAAAAAAAACTTAAATCGGTGCGCTTTCATTGTTTACGTTTCTGTCGTGTAACATCAGAAATGATGAAATGCCATTCAGTGTTACCATTCACGGAGAAAAATATTTAATTCGCATTTTTTCTCACGTGTATTGTCAATGATATGGTTGATAGCAAGCGTAGAGCGCAATATTTATTTCGCTTCTTGATTATCATAACGTGGAAGCGTGGTAGAATGATGCGTCAAATTGCATCATTTGTGACGTCATAAAGACCACGCTTTGTTTTCAAAATCGAACATTTGAAAAAATTAACTAAAAAATAACTGTTGGGAAAATGAAAGTATTTTCTGGGTCTATGTTATTTTTTTTTATTCATTTCATCAAATTGAGTGACTAAAAGTAGTACGTTTGACTGAAGGAAACAACCCCATTGTGCATATTATCATGCAACTGAAGGTCATTTATTGCCTTGATTAAGGACATGAAAATGCAAATTACATTTCGCTCATTTGTATTACAGGATACAACTTTGATCAAACATATTCTTTCTGAGCTAGCAAACTATATCCCTCTATTGTTAATTTTTTTTTCACTTCACTGAAACTAAATAATCTGCTAAAAAAAAAAAAAAAAAAACATTCTAAGATCTATCAAACATACAATTGATAAAATTACAAAATCGAAACATAATTAGATCATTATTTAGTAATCTATGGCATTGTAATGCGGGAAGCTACACTTCAAGTCAATGAATCATTTAAAGTATTTATCCGACAAATACTTTTTTGTTAGACGAAAAAAATATTGTACGCTTTTCGATCATCATAGGTCTATTCTTTCTTTCTTAGAAATGAATAATGTAATATTCTTGGTAATTACTTTAATGCAAGAAGGTTTCTTATGAGTTAACTAACAGTTTCTTCAAAGATAAAATCATTATCGTGATTATGCTTTTTCTTCACATCATGCTATGCACACGGAAAAAGTAATTAACTTATTTAGGCTGTTTTAGAAAAAAAAAAAAACTTGTACTGAAAAATATGTTATATGTGCAGTATCAAGTTTTAAGTGTAACAAGAAACTCGTTTTGCAGCAATTTCGGTTTCTTTATTAATTTATAATAGATAAAAACTCATGATCGGAACTCAATTTACGCACAAATTGTCTTGGCTGTTGTAACGTGGTCACTGGGAAAGGTAAACCGTAGACAATTGAGTTTCGACAGATTGTTTTACTTTTATGTAACTGCTTTTCTTGATTTTTTTTCAAACTTTATTTTAGGGGCTAATTTTAATTTTAATGCTACTTTTAGTAGTTTTTTCAAGGAAAGATTATTTTTATTTGGTGAAATATTCACATTTTAGTAAAATATTTGGATTAATAGGCGCTGTTCCAAGTATTTTCAAAACTCGCCACGGATAAATTACGGTATAGGAAAGTTCCCGTTATTCCAATCTCAGAAAGAATTGGTAATCTGTCAGAGCTAATTTTTTTTCTACCATACAACTCTTCAAAAATAAAAACTATAATAAAACTCGCATACTTCAGTTGCTTTTCAAAAAAAAAAATTACTCGTTGAAAACGTCGTCATAACGTACAAGAATCTGCGTGTTTTAAAAGTGTTTTGCCCAACTGAAAGAAAAAAAATCTTATTTTATTGACCGACTTCAAAAAAGAGGCTTTTAATCAGTTATACCGTAGGGGAAGAGTGGTTGCAGCGAGACACGAAACTTTAATTGTATTTTTTTATCATTAATAAATAAAGCATACAATTTCTTTCAAAAGGTGCAATACGTGTCTCTGTAAAAGGTGTTATAAAAGTAAATCTGTAAAAATCTACTAATTTATACAAACGAAAATCTAAATAAAAGCGAAATCTAATTTTGTCTCACCGGTCCCGCAATAAATGGGAACATAGTCTGGTATATTGAATAACATTTTTAGTAAGTTTAATTTCAACAGGCATATCTTTTATCTGTGAAATTTATCTGGTAGATGACTGGGAACTATAAGCAACTTTCATTTATCTTCTTTTTCAGCTGATTTATGTTATGCTGCTTTTAAATAATAAGTTCTTCTCTTGTTTGAATTAAATAATATTTGATTGCAAAAAGCCAAGTGAACCTAGATTAACATTTGTTTCGCTTAAACCTAAGATTAAATACAGTGACAAAGACGGATACAAGAGAGAAGCGAGGGTTTCGATAGCCCTCCCCCTGAGATATTCTCCACCATCAATGTTTCGCAATTGAAGTACAAAAAAAAAAAAAAAAAAAAAAATCACAACTGGAGCCCCTCTTTGATGATATTAGGGAAGGAACGGGACTCGGAACGGATCTTTTTCCAAATTCAAGGGCTAAAGACACGATAGAAGAGCTTCTCAGGTAATGTTAAGGAAAAAAATGTGATTTAGGGACTTGTCTTCCTTATTTTATGAAAGAACAGTTTCAAAAGCGTTACTTTAGACGAGTTTTGATGTTATTAACATTCCACCCAGGAGTTTTCCTAAGTTGAAGTTCCAAAAATGCAGTTAAATCATCTCTGAAAGATAAATGGAAGGAATAGGTTGTCTACATTTTATTTGTTTTAAAAAAAAATTTTGAGGAAACCCCCATAAATTGAGATAACCACAATAAAAATGAATCCCCCTCGTCGAAAAAATTCTGGATCCGTTCTTGTACTGGGATAAGATGTAGTTTCGAAAACATAAATAATAGTTACGCATTCCGTAATTAAAATACATTAATACCTAATGTTTGAATTCCTATTACTATCTATCTATAATAATATGTATGCTTGTCTATTAATCTATCTTGTTAATTACATACACAATCTATGCAGTTTATTAAAGAAAATTCTGTAGTACTTTAGATGAGATAGAAATCAATACCTTTCTATTTTGCAAAAAAACACGTTTAAACTAGAACAAAACTTCAGCTTTTATGAAGAACGGAACATTACACAAAAGTTCGTGTAAAATATAAGAAGAGGGCCGTAACAACATAAAGCACATATATCACCAAAATACTTTTCTTCTAGAAATGATGATTCTTTCCATCTTTCTTGCCTGATTACTTCTACAGAAAAGCGATCTCATAACGTTCCCTATGACTTTCATCACTTTATATGTTTCAATTCAATGGTTTTCTGTGAATAGATGAGAAACATAGCGATGTTATTGCATAAAAGATGAAAATGATACTAAGTTATGAAATAGTTACTCTGCTCATTGATTTGTTGTTTTCGTTTTCGTTTATTGAGTGTGCTTTGAAGAATCTCCACAAATTAATTTGTCGATTGCAACGCGATTGTTGTTTGTCATAGCTTTTGTCTTGTGTGTTTAGCAAATTTGTCTTGAGAAGCACATCCTTTTCCAATAAGCTTCTGATAGATAATGACATAATACATGCTCTCAGCCACAACATTGGATGTTTACTACATAACATATTATGAAACTTCTTAAAGTATGGATAAAAATACCATTTATGTCTCTTTAATTCAATAAAACTGAAATGTTTGGATTATTTTTTAAATGTCATTCTAATATCAATGTTGACTCCGAATATTTTGTGAATCTATATGCATTTGAATTTACTCACAGAATTATATCACAGAAGATGAATGAAATGAACTTTTTACCTAAACGCTGTGGAACAAAAAGTAAAAATGGAGGTTTTTTGGTAACTCTCAGCATTTCTTTAAAAAATATATACGTACTAAAAAAATGAAAACATATATCTAAAGGAATATTGACACATAAAAACCACATTTAATACTGGAAAACATTTTAAAAGTATAATCTAACTAAAACAAACTTCCTAAATAATATATGTACCTTTTATAAAGTTTTAAAAAATATTAAGAAAGGCTAAGCGAAAAAACAAAGAAGGAAAAACTGCAGACACTTTTTTTTGTAAAAATCAGTTAAAAAAATGGTATTATTATTATTATTATTATTATTATTTTTATTATCATTGTTATTATTATTAGTAGTAGAAAGTCGCCCGTCAAGGTATGACGGGTGAAAATTGCTTCTACATTTGAACGAAGTCATTTCCTGTTTGGTGATATTTTCATCGTTGGCATTGTAACCCTAACTCCAGTGTATCAACCCTAAACTCTAGGAGATAGCGTTCATTGTTGACCATTTTTTCGTTTCTTCCTTCTCCGGAAATGAGTCTTACCAGTAAAACAGTTAAGTTAACGGATCCAGTTCAGACTTGTCACAATAAAGCACTTCCCTGCATGAGAAACATTTCCAAAAGCTAGTATCAAATAATCATGCCGTGGGGCGAGTTTCATTGTTGAAACACGTATGTAACTCGACCATCGGGTATTATTTATATGATTATTATTATTACAGTGGAGTACCTAGCATAGGTGATCTCCGGGGTGGTAATTTGTGATGTAACCCAACTTCCCCCCCCCCCCCGAACGCAGGAAAAAAAAGGTTTTAGTGTTCTATATAAACATTTTATTCATACAATGTTCAGAAACAACTACATACTTTTAAAACGAAATTTTAAATTAGCTAATGCACAAAACACGCAAATAAATAAGTAAATAAATAAATAAATAAATAAATAAAAATAAATAAATAAATAAATAAATGGAAAAGCTTTGAACACTTTTTATATATATATAATTTGCCATAGACGCCTATGTGCAGGGCCGTCCCGAAATTAAAAAAGTAAAAGGGTGTGTAAAATTGATCGCTTTCAATTATTTCAGACACAAGAAAATATAAAATGTCTTAGTCTCTGGTTGAAGAGGAAGTCACTACTAGGTTTAAGTATTGACAACATGATCCTCTATAATATTTGGTGGTCGTCGTGAAGCAACTGCGTTTGATAGAGTAAATATAATTTAAAATATTGGGGGAAATTTTCTGAATTGAAGCATTTATATTTTTGAAAATCTTGCTTTTCCACTTTGGGTGTTACCACCAGACGGGTGACACCCAGGGTGAACCGCCTCCCTCCGCCCCCGGTAGCGACGTCACGGTATTAATTTTATTATTATTATCATTACCATTATTGTTATTATTGCTATTCTGCTTCTTTTTATTATTATAAAATTTTGTAAGAATACCTACGAAAAAAATAAGCATAAATCTATATATTTTAAAGCATATGAAAGAAAAAAAAAAAAAAAAAAAACGTGTCATGTGTGTTTTTATCTTCAATTTCAAATCAAGCTAACAGTTTAATGAGTAATATTTGACATTTATGGGATTAAAGTAATCCTTCTTGATAGAGCAAACAAGTTGTGTACACATTACTTGATTAACGATGAGATTTTCCGTAATGCTTCGACAAATAATATTAAATCAATTGTTAGTTTATGCTGAATAATGAACAGTATTTTTAAGTATACTGGGATATTTTGAATCGAACACTACTTGCACCAATTCATGCAAAATTAAGCAGTTTTCGGCGGAGTATATTGTCAGTATTATACAATCTTTCTGTATTTTTTTCGAATTTCATAAACATCAGTGGACAGCTAAGTAGATTTTTGAAAAAAAAAGAAAAAAGAAAGAATTTCATCATATTAAATATTAATCATTTTCACTTTTCCTACTTTGTTTTTCCACTCAAAATTCTCGGACTATCTTTAAATATAGCTCATTAACGCTGTCGTAATTAAAGTAATGAATAAGGATAAGGCAGTTTTAGTACTGAAAAACACTAAATTTACATTATACAACGATAATACTAGAACTAGGCATCAAATTTGCTGTGTTTTAATAAAATTATACTTCAAGTTTGTTCAGAAGGTAAAATCTAGGAAGGGCACAGTAGCTTTGGAAAATTACTTTCCCTTCCTAATTAATGAGCAGCGTCCATGACTTGTGTAGAGTTACATTTAGTGCATATCGGAGAATCCGTCAGGTGAAAACGGAGCAAATAGGCACTAAGACAATCGTGTCCTGTTAAAAGCCTAAAAACCGCCATAGTAGCAGCTCGAGGAGAATTTGGGATACAGTCCTTATTATTATTATTATTAATTTTTCACTTCCTTAAAAACAAAATTGCTGGAGTTAAATAATGCCAATTTATGCGAAGGCTTAATACTTGTATGAAAAGGTCATTACTAGCCAGTTTTTGTTGGTCTACTAAGAGAGAGAGAAAAAAAAAATACTAAGATATCGGGTCTATCGGCTTTCATGACCAGTAGGTGCAGCTGACAGATTAAATACCTTTCAGATTTATCAACAACTGAGTTCGTTTTTCATGCGAGAGACCACCAGCATTCCACTGGAGAATTCGCACTCGTTTCAAATCTTTAAAAAAACGAGCACTAGACTTTGGTTGTATTTTCAACTATCAACTATCAAAGAGACATTTGGCCCTCAAACTATGAAAGACTGCGTGCCAGGCGCTTTGCCTTCAGAAGACAACACAATAGATGGTGGTACCATCTATGGACAGTTCGAGAATTTAGAACCGGACCAAGAGCCGAATAACTTTCCGGTCTGGCACCCCCAGAGGTATTGTTTAACTTGGAGGACATTGTGACCACGAGCATATTTAACGTCGTCCAGTCACCATTAAAGACGACGGTGATTATATTGTAAAGCGAAATCGCAAGGAGAGCGGCAGACACTAAATGGTTTGCTTTCAGCTTTATTAGTAATGGTTAGGAATAGTTTTTCAGGATCGGTCATTCTCATTTTGACAAGAAATCGGGTGGATCACGGCTAATAACCATGCTGTAATTAAATGTTTCGGGAAAAATAAGTTCTACCATGAGTCAGAGCGAATTCATCTCCATCATTTAAATATAAATTTTGAGACTGTTGTCTGGAAACTTTATACCAAAACGCGTTACGCTTATCTTAAATTCTTCAGGAAGGTCACTACAAGCAAATCCTTTCAAACGTTTTTGAACATATATTACCACTTTAATACAATATATGAATCGAGTTCTACCCTATAAATAATAATAATAATAATTTAAATTCTGAAAGCTTGTATTAAATTTATGTTTTACGGAATCATGAGTTGGGAGAGGACAATACTCAGCCGGGACATTGTTCCTAGAAACGGCTCCTGTTCACTATTAAAAAAAATGTGCAACCTTACTATGTAAATAAGGTGGCAGCATTTTGCACTTCGTGTAACCTTATTCCGGTGGTTAGCTTCCTCCATAGCAATGGAGTAAGTGAACTGATAAAACTGGTGTAGCATTATGAGCACACACCTGTTTTATCAGTTGAGTTACTCCATTGCTATGGAGGCAGCTAAGCTGCCACCGCTTTTACGGAGTAAGGTTGCACAATTTTTTGGTGTTCCTTTAAGCGTGTTCCTCCTCCTGTACCGTTACGTGTGAGTAGGCGTGTGTGTGAGTGTGTCGGTGTAGACTTATGTGTGTGTATGTGTATGCGTAGACGTAAGTGTGTTTGTAGGCATGTGGTTTAGGTTTGTGTGTTTGGGCATGTGGTGTAGGTGTGTGTGTTTGGGCATGTGGTGTAGGTGTGTGTGTTTGGGCATATGGTGTAGGTGTGTGTGTTTGGGCATGTGGTGTAGGTGTGTGTGTTTGGGCATGTGGTGTAGGAGTGTGTGTTTGGGCATGTGGTGTAGGAGTGTGTGTTTGGGCATGTGGTGTAGGTGTGTGCGTATTTTGAACATTGACGCCACCGTCCAGGAATAGCAGATTCTGGTGGTGGCCTAGGGTCAGAGGAGCAGCACCTGCAGGGGTCAGTGGGCGGATGAAGGACGGCCAAATAAAAACAATGATCAATTGGGATTAGTCAAAAAAAAAAAAAAAAAAAAAACAGAGCGTTCCAAGAAAACAATGGGCAGCCAATTTGCCTAGTTTTTGTCAGTAACACTTCTTGCCAAGAACAGTTCTTTCCTGCTAAAATTCAGTAACTTCACTAAAATTAACCTGAAATATTTCTAAAGATTTCAGAAACCTTCTCGATAAAAGTAATTCACGCATCTGGAATAAATCAGGAACTTTCTTAGATATCTAACAGGTGTTTATAGTAGTATTTGGTACCCTATTACTTTACCAGTACTCCTCCTACAGATATTTAGCAAATATGGTCAAACAGAAAGCAGAAATGCAATCAGCTTATCTGCAATTCCTGCAAACCAACAGTATCTGGAGGCAAAATGTCAACCTTGTTTGAGGCTCAATCAATCTATTAGAGTCACAATAGAGCTGTTGGCAAAAACCTAATAAAGAGAATGAACATATCTTCATACTGGTAGCTAAAAATATTTACTTGTTTTTTTACAGGAAACGGGTGAAATTTCAAAACTTTACCTGAAAATCGTCCGCGAAGTTCAGAACTTCTTTTTATTACAGTGCTCTATTCAAATGTTAAATATATTTCAGTTTGCATTTATTTGAAAGTGGTAAAAATTATGTATAAAACGCAAATTTCATTATGTTTTTGAGACTAAACTAGTAATGTATACGACGAACTTCGTACAATCTGACGTGTTCTACATATTTCAGGTTTGTAATGGTTTTTTCCGCGGAGTTGTGAATTTTTAACAACGCAGGAGTTTTCTGAATATTAATTAATCTTTAGAAGTTAAAATATTTCATGAAATACCAAACCTCAGTCTCCTTAACTAGTTATTAATTACAGAAAGAAGAAAAACGTTCCCGTAAAGGTTTTCAAACTTTTAACGTGCCTAATTGAACACTTAATTAAACCTTATCACTGACGCAGTGAATAAATTAGCTTTAATGATTTGCAAACGTTTTTAATTTCGCAATTTGAAAGTGCCTGATCGGCAAAAATTTTGCAGCAATAGCTTTACACCTGGCGTTATAGATTTTAGGATCATATGTATTTAATTCAAAATGAGTTACACTATTTAGACAACTTTACTTTTAGTTATTTTAGACATGAAAAATAAAGGTGTTGAAAAAGACATGTCTTTAATAATTTTGTGTTTTTAGATTCAAATTTTGTGCATTTGTGTTTGGAAAGAATAATGAATCCTGAAAAAGAAAATGAAGACAAAATGATATCGATAACGGAAAAAAAACCCTCTAGGCATGCAAAATTTTTGCTGTTATATGTCTAATGCATTTAACAGAAAAAATATATTAATAGTGTCCAAAGGAAAAAAAAAGAGAAAAAATAGTTGCATCAACTACAAAGTATCATTCATTTCAAAGCTTAAAGCTAAAAAAATGTATTATAAGATATAAGTCGCTAATATGTTCATCTCCTCTTTCTGAAATTTTTCTGTATTGTGTATGCTTGTTTCTTTTTTTATATAAAAATTCTGGAGCCATATTCGGATACCATGCATATCTCCTAGGTTACTATAGTTGGAGAAAACCTAACCTGGAAGAGCCGTTAATGCTGTGATTAGGAGATGTGCAGCCTTTTAATGCGGCCAGTGTATTATTTCGCATACTATTGTGTGTGGCGTACGTCAGAGAGCACATAACTTAACTTTGCCCCCGAACCTGAGTTCATTTTGGTTCAGTGGTTGAAGCACTACTGGGTTAGCATCGCAAAGGTCTGTGGTTCAAATCCAGACCCGTCCACATATTGATAATCAGTACGCCTCATAATGGTGACCCGGCAACACAACAGATGGCGCCATGTAACTCAGCATTATGAATACGAATTAGGCCCGTCTGCGGATGCTCATGTAAAAGGGAAGTTTTCGATTTTTCAATTTTATTTTTATATGATAGAGTAACATGTATGAACATCATACGTGAAAAAAATTTTGCGATACGATAAGTAGTTTTTTTAAAATTAATTTTTAAATTTCAAGCTCTTGTGACGTCAAATGGCATAGGAAGTGACGTCATCCCCTCTTCCGATAGGGGAGAAGCGAAGGTCACGCATTCGGCTTCGAAGACGAAACGTAAAAGGCTTTCTCCTCGCATTTAACTCGTCGCGTTTCTGGAGCATTAAACCTCTCATCCTCTCGAAAATATTCGAATATCTCATTGTTGTTACTTGAGGAAGATTATTTAGATTGTGCTTTAACGAATCCGGCCTCCATAGTGTGTTCAAAAGGATCATTGAATTTCTAAAAAATAAAAATATCAGCGCGCTCAAAATGTTCCCAGCGAAAACAAGGGATCTTCGGCGGAAGGCTGCCCATTCGCGCCCTGTGACGTAGGCTCGTGACGTCACAGGAGCACGCACTTTTGCGCGTGGATTTTTAAAAATTCATTAAAAATTAACCACGGTGTTTTAAAATTCGGCGATGGTGAATTTTTTAGTTTTGAGGGCCAATTAACAATATCCAATAGCCAAAATATGAACATTTAATAGGTTGCAGCGACACTATTGCAGCTGCAGCGTAACACCAAATTACAGCCAGCATACCTGGCTTCTCAGTGCCCCTCATCTGTTAATAAATTGAATAGCTCAGTCGCTTCCCTGCTCCATCACTGAGTGGGAGAGTAATGTGGCGTACGTCAGAGAGCACATAACCTAACTTTGCCCCCGAACCTTGAGGTCCTTTTGGTTCAGTGGTTAAAGCACTGGGTTAACATCGCAATGGTCCGTGGTTCAAACTCCGATCCGGACAATCGTTTACATAATGATAATCCGTACACCACATAGTGCTCACTGCTTGGTTAACTTAACGCCATCTCACCAAGCGGTCAAACATTGACGTGGTCAAGAAAAACTAAATAACTTCCAAAGTACCCTCTTGACCATCACAACAAAAGTTTCATCTATTAACAACAAAGTTTTAATGCATAATCTGGGCAAACCATATTAATAAGTACGGAACCTCTATTTCAGAAACCTCTGAAATGACAACGCAGTGCGTTCCTATGATTATGAACGGTATGTTCGAATGGATAAATATTGAGATGCATGAGATTCCAATCCTGCTCTATTTTTTTTAAATATCAACTTAAAAGGTTTCTTATACTGTTTGTAGGGTTCAAAACCTCGACTAACCCAACGACTAGGAACCTTGTTATTAAGGAAATGAGGAACTTCTGTCATAGATGATGAGGGATGCCGCATCTTGTTGGAAAATGTACGAATATTGATCGTGACATGTTAGAGAGAGTGACGCAAGAACTTGTCTTAAGACATGATATCAGCCGCATTACGAATGGTTCACACATTAAACATTTGGAAAACAAAACCTTTACCTCTTCTTTCTTTGATAAAACCAACGCTGTACTGGTATTATGTTTCTTTTATATGGCTTCAAAACCCGCTAGGGAATTGCCACAAAAAACCTGATACTTCGCGGCACACCTCGCCAAATCTTATAGCACCCCATTTGAGAACTCCTGTTCTAGATAGATTTTTCTAATATTAATTTAATTCTGACTGAAACGTAGCAAACGATAACCAGAAATGAGATTTCCATTAAGTATTCTGTAAAAAAGGTCAGAAGTTCTATTTTATCCCCCTTCATATGACAAAAAGGAGTTTCTAAAAAATGTTTTAGCATTTTCAATGTAAAGGAATTACAGTTCAGATTCGTTTTGCAAAATCAATGAAGCACTACGCTATGCTAAGATCAAAATTATACTCTCGCTTATTCCCTGTCTTTACAGGCTTGACACTGTGTCGTTGTTGGTCTGAATTTTGAATTCAGCACTTTCGACTTTGATTTGCCATGAATGGGGTGCCAACTATAGCAATGGCATTTTACTCCTGGATAAGAAAAACATTACTTATGTTACTAAAACACAAAGAATCCCTTTTGCGTAGTTTAATCGACTTAATTTTCATCATATTCTTACGAACTCTTAAATTTGTGTTCTTGCGGAGGAAAATACTTACTGAAACTTATATACTATATATTCACACTTAATCCTACTGCTTTTTCCAAAATTAAAAATTATGTTTTGGAGTATTACTAATTTTTCTCACAACCAGTCACAGATTTGGGAAGCGACGTCTCATTTACTTCCTAGTTTAAAGTTTCATATTTCTTTCTGACTTCTGTTTCACGTTTTACAGAGTAATTTGTATTGCAGTTTTAGGCTCAGTAGCCTATAAAAATATTCTGTTTTAAGTTTGGGATAATTAAAGGTACAAGTTTGTCAGGTCTGGCAGTACCATTTTGGGTTGCAATAGTATAATATGCATACAAATACGATTACAAATGTGATGACCAGCAACAGGCTCTTGGCCCAGCTAGGCTGTTCGTAATCAATTTATTAGTCCCCAATGAAGAACAATGGCCCTCTTAAAGCTATCCACCCCTTTGCTCATTACCACCTCTTCCAATAAGCTGTTCCAAATGCACACAACCCTACTAAAGTAATAGTTATACAATAACGGTTAAAAGCATTTAAACTGTTCCTTTTTCCTAACTTAATCAATTTTGTATTCTTGCTCCCTATTTGCTTTCTATTTAGATGATGTCATTGTAATTTTGCATTTTAGTTTCAAAAAGGGTCTAATTTATTTACTTAATTTTTCATTTTCTGCGACTACTGGGGCAAGCACAAATTATGGATCCGATTTTTAAAAATCATATTTTTAAAACTACTACACATAAAACAACAAATAATACATGAATGCAAAGAGAAACATTCTTGCAACGAGAAACTTCATTTCATTTACAAACAACACAAACATCTGCTCTACCAACCATCTACTCTGCAATTTAGCATAATCCACAGCCCAGTGATTTCTTTTTAAGGAATTGCGTCAACAGCATTGTTTATCTGCCCCCATCCCCCTCCAATGCTAAAAACACGAGAAATACCTCAAGAACGCATGCGTGTACATTAACAGCATAATTCTCCTAAATGGACGGAACGATCTGGATTATCCCATTAAGCGCCGCTATATGAACCACATTGAAAATACTTAAGTTTTCATGTGTTTTGATATTCAATACACATCTCTAATCATATGTAGCTGAAATTTCGCAAAAATATTTATTAGGTTAGGAGATATGGTATGGTCCCAAAATGGGAGACTTGGCGTTTAATGGGGACAACATACATATCCCTGCCACTATGTTGATACTTGAATAATTTCCAGCTAAATCCAATTAGAAAGCCCTAAAATCGTTTTTATGTAATTAATATGGCTAGGTATTGGTACTTTGTGTACATATTTAACATATTCAAGCTTCAAAATGTAGAACTTTTAAGTTTTCATGACATTCAAAGCCATACATTTTGGGCCCCCTTGCAACAAAAGCTGTGAAGGCCAGCCCCAGAGGCTAGCAGTGTATATTTGCAACATTAATAAGTATTAGTATGCTAGTTATACATTTTTGTACAAAACGGAACTTTTCCCACACATTTTACTACCTTTTAGCAAAAAGCCTTAGGATTTTCATACACAAAAAGAGAAGAGGTAGCTTTTTTCTATTAACCATGTAGGGGGATCGAGCAATAGTAAATGACAATCACATGAAGCCCCAAATAAAATGTATCTTATAAAATGGAACTAAGATATTTTTGGGCTCCCTGATGGTGTAATTGTGTTATTATAGGCAAGGTTTTTTTTGCAGTCAACATTTCGGTTGCTTCACAACATGTTTGATGACATGATTTATTCATCATTATAATGTTTCTAGAGATAAATGTCTAGCATGCTTCACATTGAGGAATTATCAACGGTCATAGTTTCTCCGATTTCATTCAACAAATTACGATAAATGGTAAAAATGTAAAGTGAGACAGTTATCGCATAATCTGTGATCTAAACGATTTCGATTAAAGTTTTTTTTTCTCAACTATCTGAAAAGAATTCGGCGATTCACAAACAAGTGATACTGCACTCATCTTCTTGTTTTAAGCTAAAATATATTATTTTAATAGTGTTTGAAGCTCGTAGCAAAGTCAAAAAAATCTTACTACATTTTTGATTTCAAAAAAAAAAAAAAAAAAAGGTGGAGAAATTTTTCTATTGAAATTCAACCTCCCTAATTGAAGGGGGAGCGCCCTCAAGGGGGAGGGGAGCATTGAGCTGACTGAGCTGCAAAATATTTTTATGGAGGGGGAGGAATAGTTTTAAAGGGAATATGAACTCCTTTTACGGAAATCTCTTTCGTGATCTGTAGAAATTCAGAGGGATGCGTCATCCTCCTTAGGGAGGATTGGCACCCCTGTTTTTTCAGAACTTTCTTCTAAACGAATGGAATGTTACTTGTTTTGATAAAAGCACCTGCTCATGACCTTGAACAACAAAAGAGTGTTTACAATGAGAAACTACAAAGGGGGCTGTGGCTTCAACAGGAAAAAAGGGGAGAGTTCATTCATGCAAAAATGGGTGAAGACGATTTCTACTGGGTATGACTTGCTCTGCTAATCAGAACACGCCAAGTCTCCCATTTTGGGACTTCAGTAAATAAAGTCCTCTAAAACTCCTTTAAATTATTTTTCTTGGCCCCTGTTTGTTGTGATTTGAAAAAAGGTCTATTGAGCTTCATAATCCATGTTCCTAATTTCCAGTATTTGCATTCATTATTTTTAGGGAATTTTTTCCCTGTGTAATGCAAAAACAAGAAATTTTCGCAAAATTTAAAAATTTTTCAAAAAAGAATTTACATTACAAACCTTTTTGAAAAAATTACCAGTAAAGTTTGGTTCTCTATCATTCATTTTAAAAAAATTCAAAATGATATCTTAATTACTTGATGAAGAAAAAAATCTTAATTGAAGGTTCCCAAAATGGGAGACTTGGCGCTTAATGGGTTACAAGGTAAGAAAAATACAAAACACCACAAATAATTCCGGGCAACGTTCCAAGATTTCACAGGTTTTCATCAATTTCCTGTGAAAATCAAATAACATTTTCAAAAAGTTTCCAGAATTACTATAAGAATGCAGACTTCTTACAGCTGTGAAAAATACATTTAGCTACCAGTTTAAATATTAAATGTGCAAATTATTTAAATTTTTTTTCTTCACTTTGATTAGCACCCGTTCAGATTTACTAAGTATCAAATAAGAGCGAACAGAAAGTCTCTGGCTTCCGTAGTTTTTCAAGAAATGTACGCAAGTCAGATGCATGGTACCTACTTCCAATTCTGTCTTAGATTTTGCCATAATTGCAAGAATGATTTAGGTGCTTTCTTGGTACATCAGGAAAGTGCCAAACTATTATTTTAGTTGTAGGTAATTTTTTTGTAGGTTTCAGAAATCTGATTCGTTTTTACTGGAATATTTCTTAATTTTTCAGAGGTATTGTAAAATAATTTCAGGAATATTAGAGACTTTTAGCGGAAAGGTTCCGTTTTTTTCAAGATATGTTATTGGCAGTAATTTTGCATATTGACTCTCTTTTATTTTTCAGGAACATTTCTGAATTGTTTCTACCGTGATTATGTCGTGTGACAAATTTATCCAACATTGAACATTTATAGCGGAACTCACACATTGCACACTTTGCTCACAGATCACACAATTGTGTAATTGAGTTTTATTGAAAAAAATGTTTACATATCTCTCTTGTGTCACTTATTGTAACATGTGTAGTAGTTTCGAAAATATGATTTTTTGAAATTGGGTCCATCAATTTTGCTTACCCTGTACATTTACATAGTATTGGCACATAACATGTTTTTCTTATATGCACTATCATAGAATAATTTTGTTTTATTTTAAGTACTATTCTTTCCGGATATTACAATTTATGTGTGTAAACTTTCGGTCTTTTCGTTTTGCGTATGGTTTGAGTTGTAGAAAAGTGGAAAAGTGGTGCTTTGGCATAATTTGCCTGTTTGACAACAAGAAGCGATTTGCGTATTTGATAATTGTTTACTTGAATGACAATCTCTACATTTCATGATGTATCACGGGGAAATCTATTTAAAGTGATCTAAATCAAATGTTTCTTTTAGCGTAAAATAATAATTTAACCTTATTATTTAACAAAAACATTGGCTATCATTTTTAAAAAATATTTCATTTCATTTTATATATGTTTCAGTACTCTTTTTTAAGTAGTTTTTTTTTTTTTTACGTGCTACATATTTCATAAAACTGCTTCTGGGGATATTCTGCTAATTTTTGAAAATTTTGCTTGCGTGTTATGTATAGTACGATATTCTGTCTATTTGATGTTTCCTGTAAAACTAATTATTGATTTTTTTTTTTGCATTTAAAATTGCATGTTTGGAAATATGATGCATTAATTTAACTTTATACTTGCATGCGCAAGTTTGTTCTGAGTTTGGCATTACTGATGCCAAAAAGCTATCTTCATAGAAATATTTTATTCCCGAAAATGCAATACTATTTTATATTTTTTTACTTTAATGCCCTCTTCTGCTAAAGAGAAAACAAATTTGAAAGACTCATTCATTAATTTCATTTAAGTTATCTTTAAAATGGTCTTTGGATTATTTAATTTATCACGCGATACTCAGAAACTGCGAGATTTGTCAAAGCATAAAGATCATTATTAATTTTGACATTTTCCAAGAGAAAAAATAGAAAAACAGAAGTAGTATCGCAGAAAAGATATGACCCTTCCTTTGCGTTTGTTATGATAAAAGAGTATAACAGAAAAGCTTTTTCTTTTACTTCCTGTGAAGGAGGAAAAAGCAATAAACAAACATAAGAGCTCTCAAGTCAGTGTAATAACTTGAAAAAAAGACATTTTCCAAACGAGCTGAATGCTTTAAAATTGCTTCTTTCCTTTGTTAAAACAAGTTTGTACTTATTTGGAAACTTTCGCGTTCCGTCAAATTTCTTCTTCGATCACTCTGACACGAAGCTAATAGAAGAAACTTCTTATCTTTAAACTTTGAATATTTTTTTTTCTCTTTGATGGTATGCGAAAAAATGTTGCTTACAATTTCTTCAGATATGTTGCAAGAAAAATGCGGAACTGTGCAAGGAAGTGGTTCAAAAACGATAACGCCGTAGTGTGAGCAACAGAGAAATGGAAGTGAGAGATATTAAGATTAAGGGTTGATTTACTGTGACAGAACAGCAAATCTCGTGATGCGAAATTTAAATGTGTGAACTACAAGTGGAGTTTCTTGGTATTGAATCTATTGGTTTGCATTTTTAATTTTCCTTGAAATAAGAAATACAATAAAGGAATGTGGGGCGAAGTGAAATGGTTAATATAACTTACCTTTTTCACCTTTATTAATCAACAGCGATGTTCTATTCTTGTCGAATCACCCCAAGTTGCATAGTTTCGAAAAAATGCTCTTTGCAGTTTACGAAAAAGCTGACATTTTATCCCACACGTGACGTTTCTATACTTAATTTTAAAATGTGTAAGAGGCAAAAAAAAAAAAAAACTGAAAGTGGTTTCTTAGAAGAAAAAATCTTTGTTTATATATTACATGTTTTAAACATTACTTTTGACATGAAATATAGAGGCATCACGTGTTTGACAAAATGTCTTACTTTCTTTGAAATGGTATACTATTTCTTTCTTTTTGAAAATAATACTAAAACTTGATTAGCCAAGTGCATATTGAACAGGCTCGCAGCAACAAATTCCAAGGATATGCTGCTTGAATAAAGAACTATTAAGCAGATGTCCAAAAGTTTGTCTCACACGTGACAGTTAAACTTCCTATAAAAATACCAATTTAAATAGAAATTCAAAAAATATTTTTTTGCCTAACAAGTCACACGAGTCAAGTACTTTTACTTGGTCAACAACTTGGTTGTTGTTGTAGCAACAAATTCGAAGAGTGTGCTGAAAGAATAAAGAGCTCTAAAGCAGATGTCTAAAAGTGTGTCTCACACGTGACAGGTAAACTCATTTAAAAATACCAGTTTAAATAAAAATTCGAAAAATATTTTTTGCTTAACAATTCAAACGAGTCAAGTACTTTCACTTGGTCAACAAGCTTTTAATTTCTAGCCATAACTAATTTCTATATATATGAAACTGTAAGGAATATTTTGTCCAAACTGCCCCCACAGAACGTGGAATCGCACCTTTATAAAGAGCAAAAATGTGCTCTGTTTTTCAACCAAATATGATATTGCTGGGCCGTAAGGCCGTAGTGGAGTTCGTACAATGCGTTGTGTTATGATTTGGTGGACTTTTGGACTGTAGGAATAATAGTTGGATTCATTTTTGCACTTTGAAAGTTTATTAAATAAAATAGTACATATACAGTTCTAAACTAAGCTTAGATATTTAGTTAGGAGTTAAATATTTATATTCAAAACATTAAAGATTTCAATAATTAAGTACATCATGATTCTGCTCTCCAAAGGAATTAAACTTTAGTCTACTGGTTTAAATTAAGTTGTGGGAAGTGGGAGCTAGTATGGTACGTACCAAGATTTCAGTCCCCTATCAATGAAGTAATCCAAAGGCACTCGTTTCTATCATGACTCCGGACAAGACGTCTCGGAGAAACACCCAGAGCTCGGGAAAGCTCTTCTATCCTCCAAACTCTATCCTCTCTCTCTCCGAACTATCTCTTCTTCTCGAAAAATCTTAACTCCTTGTTTTATACTGGGGGATAAAGTTCCCTGATCGGGGCACATTCTCTGGGGATCATAGTTCAACATCTGGAGATCCAGCTTCCAGGAAAACCCTATGCTTTATGGGGTACGGAGTGTCGCAAAGTGTCAGAATGGAATTTTGTTATTCCCAAGTCTTCTATTTTATGGGCTCGAAAATGTCAGAACTTCAGAAGTTATATCCTACAGCTATGACTCGGAAAGGGGGGAAATGTTTGAAATGTCCGAAAGAACCTAACCCCTTTTGACCCACTGCGGGTGTCACAGAAAATTCCAAGTGTCGCTTACTCAAAACAAGCGGAGGGAAACTTTCCCGCCGAAATGTGTTTATTTCTAACTCTCTATTTTATGAGATGCAACTGCTCGGGGGTCTGAACTTATTTCCTGCACGGGAAAAATGTACCGCCGCGCCGCGACAAAAAGGTCAACTCTTCTTAACCTAAAAGACGTTTAAAAATGCGAGGGAGGCTATTTGTAGCGGAATGAAGGTTCAGGGGATAGATATCCCTTTCCAGGCATGTGGGGCAGAAGGTCAAAATCGGCCCCACAATATTACATGTTAGTTCTGAAATGTGATTTTCATCAAATTTATGCGAGCGTGTTTTGTAGAAGCTTTTATTACACATGAACTTCTATTTTTTCATATGCATAAATTAGTGCGTCAGAAACCTGATTTTTTTATTCATTTTTTTTTTTTAGCAATTTGAAATACAGATGGCGATTCAGTTTGAAAAGAAAAAAACTTATTTTCCTTTGTGTACATTAAATTTTGTAGTCAGTTGCATTGTATGAGTATCAAAATATTGGAGAAATAATATTGATAAATATTATTTGTTTCACTTTATTGTTAAACTAGCGGTACCCGCACAGCTTTGCCCGTAGCCAAAAATTAAAAGATCAGTTGGTTCGCCTGTATACTTACAGTTAACGTCTATTATGCGTTCTTCTTCTTATTTTTTTAAAAAGATCTCTGCCTATTTTTGACAGGTTTGAAAACTTAGCATGTAACTTAACAGAAACCAGCAGAAGCCTTAGACATATTTTAAAAGAGAAAGAAATTTCCTTCTTTGCATAAAACGAAATAAAACACATTTTCCCAAAACTAAACACTATAGAAAAAACGTTTTGAGAGCAATATTTTAATAATTCACTGAACATAATTCGCAACTCCAAAGCTCGAATACGCAACCTTGTGGTGATTAACAATAGTAAAGAAAAAGGTAAAACATTCCATTCCACGTGTTTTCTTTGGAGTAAATTACAGGCTTCAGACAGTTTGTGATGTAATGTAATTTCAGAAGAATAGAAAAGAAAGCTTCTCACAAACACAATGAAAATTTACTGTCATTCACTAAGTGTCAAAGCAAGTTATAAGTTACGGCATTTGTTTGTTTTACCTTTTTCATCCGCCATTAGAAAGTGGCTGCAGTGCCCCCATAGTTTATTGGAGTTGCGAATTCCAAAAGAAAAAATAAGAAAATAAAAGCAGACGGTTTTTTTCAAGCAGTTAAAATATTTGAATTGAAACTTTTTTCAATAAAAGAAAATAATTTTGATAGCGAAATTAACTACGTTTTTAAACATGTTGAAAAAAAAAAAAAAGAGCAATGAAACAATCACAGGAAGTAAAAGGAGTAACCATGGTATCATAAGAAAGGTAATTTCCATTTCGAAAATAATTTTCATTTATTTTAACTTTTGATTTTATTCTTGAGCTTAATAATTTAAAACTTTGGCTTGCTGAAGGTAAGTCTTGGATTTTGTTTTTTTTTAGACAATTCCTACAGCTCCCCTAATGCTCGTAGAAACTTCGAACAATTTTCTTCTTCTACAGAAAATTCCAAGCTTCCGACTGACCTAAAACTTAAAAATTAGAATGAAGTATTTATTCCCCATGGTATCAAATTTATGTGAAAAATGGGCTTTAAATTCGAATAGAAAAAAAAGAAATCGAATTTATAAAAATCGCTTCGAGGTGCACCACTCTACGGTAAAAATAAATTTTGTGGCAAATTTCATGAAAATCGGCCAAAGGGTCTAGGTGATATGCATGTCACAAACATCCTGATAGAGATAAAGACTTCAGCTTGATTATTACTAGAGATTTAACAAAAAGCTGCTATGCGTTTAACAGCTCCATACTGCCGTGGGCAGATAAAGGACAGCAACTGCACTTTTTCTTTTTTTGCTTTTTTGTCATCTGCTGTACTTTAACTTTATTTATTGTACAAGCTTGTTTATTTGGTTTCCGCTGAAAAAAAGGCGCGAAAAAAATGTCTAATTTCAACATTTCCCTATCGTTAGTATTGAATCTAACACACATTTCTTTAAATATCTCAAAAGCTCATATCTGCAAATACTGCCGTTCACCTGCCCACGGCAGCATATATCTCGACAGCATGAACTAAAATGTTCAACAAAATGGCTGTGCAAATAAATGTCCAGATTTATGTTCACCAAGAATTATGGACAGTATGAACTTTTTTCTTATTTGTTACGCTGTTTTCACCCGTTAAATACATAAAAAAATATAAAAAAATAATTTGAATTTTAACATCTTGAATTCAAATAATGTTTTTCGCAATCACGAATGCGTGTGTGTGTGTGTATGTAGGCATGTGTGTTTATGTGTGTGTATGGGTGTGTGTGTTTGTGTGTAGGTGGGTATGTGTATGTGTAGGCATATGTGTTTGTGTCTGCGTGCAGGTATGAGTGTGTAGGTAGCTGTGTGTATGAGTGTTTGTGTGTGTGGGGGGGGGGAAGGTGTATGTGTGTGTAGGCATATGTGTTTGTGTCTGTGTGCAGGCATGAGTGTGTAGACTTGTATATGTAGGTGTCTGTATGTGTTTGAGTGTGTGTATGTGTTTGTGTATGTGTGTAGGCTTATGTATGTGTGTGTATGTGTTTGTGTGTATGCAGAGGCGCCGACTTGCAAAAAATATTGAGGGGGCTAGACATCACCGGGGGTTTAGGTGGTTATGCAATCCCATGGAGGTTCCCCCCCCCCTCCCTCCCAAATAAAGGTCAGATTTTTGTACCTTGAAAATGCCAATTTACATATTTTCTAGTGTTTAATTTAAACAAACAAATGTGACATGGCGTTTTTAACGTAAAACAATCTAAAAAATGGTATACAAATTTTCTAGTTCAACTAGATCATGTCACTTGTCTCAGAAAGAGACAGTTTTCTGTTCTTTTCTACGGGGAGCCGTGCAGTGCCGTAGCGAGGCATTGAAAAAGGTAGGGCACTTGACTTGCATGGAAGGGCACTCCTAGAGATGTCGACTCAAAAATATATATATATTGTGAAGGGGGGGATGTCTTTCCGCGGGAAATTTTCTAAATTTGAGATTAAAAATAGTGAGCTTCAAAGTTTTTTTTAAAGCATTTTAAAGTCATTTAATCAACATTAGAACCCCAAAAACTCGACAAGCCTGACGCATATTTTTTGGCTTTGAAAAAAGGAAATAAATACAAACACGCACAGTATTTTTGTAAAAAGGTAATTTAATTAACGCATGTTTTTTAAGACCAGTTGTCTTTTCATAAGTGATATCGGCTGACATAATCAAGCGTAAATGCAGTTTCTCCATGTCTAGGTCATTTTTGAAAAACTCACTTGATTTTTCAAAATTTGTTTCACTTTTGTTTAATAAAAGCAAGCACTCTTGTTCCACTGCAATGAATTATGTGAGTCCAGTTGATATAAACCGCCCAATAATGCAAGATTGTACCATTTCACAAACTTCAATGCATTGCCTTGTATTACTTTGGGATTTTGAAAGTGTGCAGTGAGCTGGCTTTGTTATTTTCATACTTCTTTGGTATACGTCGATTCCGAGGAAGCGAAAGGATCATCATTTAGTGAAGGTTTTCCTTTTAAACACAATTCCCAAATGCATTCAAAACTATCACGCCTCCCATTTCATATACAAATCAAACCCTCATATATTTTTTCCAGATCAGCAACACTTAGAAGAGCGCCGCAGCGCTGCCCTCTAGCAACAGACTTGACCCGTAAGTTCGCACACTGGGACAAATTCTTAGTGTGCTTGCAGCACCGTAACACCATCATTATTCACACCACTCGTTTTCAGTTAACCTGCTTACTACCATAATAATTATTTGTTTTAACTCATTACTGAATGTATTTTACAAGGTAAATTATCTTCAAACAAGGAAAATAAAAGATAAATTTATGAGTTTAGAAATCATAATATGAATAATAATTTTCTTGATTATTGGGGGGGGCTCTGCCCCCTCAAAAATATTTTTGAGGGGGCTCGGGCCCCCTCAGGCCCCATGGAGTCGGCGCCACTGTGTGTATGTGTACGTGCGTATATGTATAGATGTAAGTGTAGGATATTGACGCAACCTGGAAACGGTCTTCGCTACAGGAGCAGCATCGTGAGGCTGGTCGACGGTGGTGCAGGCAGAGGGTGCTGATGGGAAAATAAAATCATAGGAACGCCAAAAGTTCGAGATATTTCAATCCGATTTTTTTTTTTTTTTGATAAATGTTTTAGATAACTAATTAGTTTAATTTTGCTATGATCATACGTGAAGTTGAGTACGATATTCCGAAAGTTGCTACAAATAAATAACTAAGCCGAACATTTGAATCATCTATATAGTACTCTAACAAGCACTTCATATTATTTGTTCCTCATTTGATTTCGAATTACACACATCAAACGCATTAAGTATGATTAAATGCTCCCTAATTTGCTTACCCCGTTCATTATTCTTCAGGAATTTTAAAGATACTTTGTAAACACAGGTCTTTCGTCAGAATTTAAGAAAATTAAACATTTGTATTCAAACATGTTTTAGGTAAATAGCAAATTTTTTTATGAACATTGAACTGCAATCGAATTAATTACGCCACCTGAGTTCTTCAGATTCAAATTAAAATTTGCCAAACGAATGCCATTTTTACAGAATTGACATGCAAAGTATGTTAAAGCAGTAATTAATTTTCAAAACGGTAGAATATGCGTAATTTTAGACATTTCAGCAAGGGCAAAAAAAAATAGTTAAATTTGCTCGTTTCTCAAAGATTATTTAAGATATTAAAATAAAGCTTTTGTCTAATCTTATCAAATACTTATAGCTAATTAATTTTAATGAATAGGAAAGCTGAAAATATACGCGAACATTTTGCTAGAGAAAAATTTTAACATTTTACAACTCTATTTAATTACTAGTTTAACGAAGGAATTCCCTAGTTGTTGTTGACGCACACACAATGTTATATTTTTATGAACAAACATTTGTTAAACCAGCGCATTAAATTTTATTTTTTTAATAATAATATGTATTTAGCTTCATTTGAAGGTATGAATGATAAATCGTCACAGAGTTGTTTTAAATTACTTGACCTTTTCATGTTCAGATTACAATGATGAATTTCGCACTTTTATTTTCCCAATTTATTGTATGCGATACACCTTCTCTTTTTATAAAACATTTTTACTCACTCTGTACAAACATTTATAAATTTCCTGATAGTAAGATTGTTTCTGACATCTCTGTCCATCAGGGTGTATTAAGTTTCACGTATCTTTCAATTTTTTTAGGCTACTTTCCCTAAAGTAGCAGAAGGAAAAAAACAGCAAGAAAGACGGCTTAGTGCATCATTAAAATGTCGCTTAAACCACGAAAAAGTCAAAAAAGGAAAAAAAAAACGAAAAATAAAAAAGTGTTTTTAACGGGGGAAATGTGCGTCGACCTGTCTTTCTGCCTCCCCCCTCCCTCCGAAACACTTTTGAGTCAATAGACCCATTCGAACTAGGGGATTTCTGTTAATCAGCATATGATTTTCTATTTTTTCCTTCACGAATTTTGAGGGTAAAATTATCAGAGCTGCTTGTCAAAGTTTAGGGGTCAATGTCGTCTTCATAAAACATCTTAAATGTTTTATCTTTTACATCTTTCTATACATACAGTTCGCTTACTTTTTTCTTCCACAATTTCAAATCATTTTTGTTGTTAGTTAAAATATACACTGTTGGACAATTGTTAAGGACGTATTCCAATGAGCTATGAAGCGCGTAAAAAAGCAAGTGTAGCCAAGTGAAGTAAACTAATGCTAGAACTCTAGAGTATTGCAATAACAATAATTTATTGTGCTCTGAAATCCATATGGCGTGTAAAAGTGTGCAAAAGACAAAACGGTCATTTTGGGCTGAATACGTAAAAGTGAATACATGTAATTACCGTCCCCAGGCGCACAGTGGAGTATTTGACTGAAAATCCTGACCAAAACTAGTTTGAAATTTTCACTTGTCTCCTTGTCTGAAGGCGACAGACACCCTTGTGTGCGTTTGTGCGCTGTACGGCGAAGCTATCCCACTTACAGACACGAAACTTGATATACAAGTTGTCTGAAAGGTCTGATGTTACAATTTGAAATTCGATTTCTTAAATTTGAATTAGAAAATGAAATATTTAATATTTTATCCACGGTGTAGACTTCTGCATGTTTACGACCGTAAAAACGATCCTTGTAAACGTAGAAAAAAAAAGCAATGCATCACTAGATAGGAAAAATAGTTTTCTTCAAGAATATGATTTGTTTGAAGTTCTACCGTAATTAACCGAATTTCTAGGAATTTACAAAGGGAGGTCACTTTTTCGAATATTTCAATTATTGTACAACAATGTAAACTAAAATTCCTGCATCCGATATTCTAATAATGTTATGGCTCTGAAACTTTTTAAGGATATAATACAAAGACCTTACCTTCATTTACAGCGAAAGTTACGTTGTTTCACTGATTTATAATGAATTTTTTTTCAATGAGTTGAAATAAAAATTTTCAATAATTTTCACTCGATCCGAAATGGATGCCGCAGTTGGCTGCTTGCCAAATGCTTAGACAAGTAATAAGAAAACACGTTTGATGCGAATGGCTGTTTTCCTTTGAAGTATGTAATTAAGTGCACAGTTCGAGGGGGAAAAAAGCGGTTAAAAAATCCTAGTATTCTGTACAAAACACTAATTTAAAACCAAAAAAATAATCAATTTTATTCTTTTTGTTTGGTTTCAATCATTAAAACCCTGAGTTAATCATGCACAAAAAGAATTGAAGACAAGAGTTTTGGGGTTACAAAGAAACTTTTTTCTATTGCAAAAAAAAAAATAAATAAATAAATAAATAAAAATAAATAAATAAAAATAAGTAAATAAATGAACTAGGATGTCATAACTAAAAACACTCGAAAATGGATATTAAAAAGCTCTTTGTTTTTGAATTGTACAGGGTCCATTATGAAAGTAATGAGCAGAATGTTATTGCGACACGACGATAGATGGCAGCATGGTAAAACCGGCTGGAAAATGTGGTGGGGGATATGACCTTTCAATGCATCCGGTCGTCAGTTGAGTTCGAGCAGTGTGAGCGGAGATACGTGCCTCCGCTTGAAGTGTGTTTTCAACGCTTGTAACATATCGCGATGATACGTTCGCTTGAACAACGATCGCCATAAAGTTTGGCTTGAGGCTTCGAAAAACATGCAACCGAAACATTCCAGATGCTGCAAGAAGCCTTCAAGGACGATTGCATTTCAAGCCACACAGCCTTCATCATTACCAACTTCCTGGCCCGGAGCAACACCCCGGTAATCCCTCAACCCCTTACAGTCCCGACTTAGCTCCATGAGACTTCTTTTTGTTTCCGAGACTCAAGAAAGAGATGAAAGGAAAACATTGGGAAACCGTGGAAAACATCCAACACCACGTTACAACGTTCCTGAGAGGCATTCCCGTCAAGGAGTTTCAAGGTGCCTTTCAAGCTTGGCAAACACGTCTTCGCAAGTGTACTGATGCAGGAGGAATGTATTTTGAAGAATATTGAACATTTGTAGAAATTACGATCAATAAATATATTTTGCCAGTAAATACTCATTACTTTCATAATGGACCCTGTATATATTGTACTCGTACCTTGGGTCGATCCTTAGTTTTACATAGCGTGATGTGTCCCGCTAAAAATTGTACGAACATAAACTTGGAACTAAAATTTAATATAATTTCAATTTCACAATGAGTAGGTAAAATGTCTTAAATGTGGATAGCTCGCTAGAGTTAGGAGACAATTACAATTGTTTCCTAACGCTAACGAATGTGTGTGGGAGGGGGGAGAGTCTTTTCCCCCTTATGCTACGTATAAGGGGAAAAAGACCCCCCTCCCCGGTACATTATTTGCAGCAATAATCTGAAAAAATATAAATATTTATTCATTTTATCTAAAGTTTATCTCAATTTTAAAGAAGAGCAAATTTTCTTAGCGAGATCACAAAATAATTTAATTTATTAACTCATTAACGTACATGAGAAAATTAACATAATTGAACGCAAACACATGTTTTATGGGTGCAATGAATCGCTTTAGCAATGCATGAAGGTAAGCGTATCGAAATTAATTGGATGATTCTCATTCCATAGCTTACATCTTTATACATTGATGAAGCGGTTTCTCGTAACCCTGAAACTCGTGTATGAAATTTTATTGTTGTTTGTGCGCTCAAATATGTCGATCTTTTCATTCAGTAGTACTTATGATAACTTTTTACAAATTTATTAATTCTTTGTAGGTAAATTCAGTTTAAAATCATGACTTGTCACAAAACGATCGGTTTACGCACTTTAAAAAAAAAAAAAAAAATCATTTAAAAAAAAGGGCAGTTGTAGGCGGAAGATTTTTTTGCTGAAATTAGCACTAGAGACTTTGCCAAATACGATGCAACTTTCAAAGCAGCCCGATCAAGCCCGACACCCATTTAAAAAGCTTTCTCTATTTATAAAATAAGGCGAAAAGCGTTTAAAAATCTCACGTACCAAGTTTTCTTTATTTTTTTTCACAAAAAGAAAACAAAAATATTTACTTTAATTTATAATTAGCACAAAGCCCTGACATTTTTTTATCCCGTAAAATTAGTTTGGTTCAATTCCATTCATTTATAAAGCCACAAAAAAATCTACATTACAACGTAATAATTAAGCTGAAACGTAACAAAAAAAACGAAAATTCTTATAGTAATCTCATCTTTTACTGAGGCTATGAGAAATTGTACGTGACTCAAGTTTCCAAAACAGGTGCCGATCGATGCACCAGTTAGTCAACTATTATAGAATAAATTTTCATTAAAATCGGGTAAGTGTTTAATTTTGGACTTTTGACCAGGATTTTCAGTCAAATACTCCACTGTGAGGCGTTTCGGCGTAAGATGTCAATATGAGATATGGCTACCACGGAGAGCGATGCAAGTTTCCACACGTCATGTAATGCTTTACACAACAGTATCCAGCAGCTGTTCAAGCAATTTAACCCATTCTTCTGTCAGTTACAGATAAGGGCGTCCTTGCTTAATGGAGGGCGTTGTCGACCTGCAAGACCAGCGTTTCAACCATTTTCAATATGATTCAGATCTATAGAACGTGCTGGGCATACGATGGGTTGAATATTTTGAATGAGCTTGACTGTCCTGGACGGCAGTTGTCAATGACTTGTTACGTTGCCATTCATGAAAGCGAATTTATTGCCACAGCACCACAGAACCTTTGAACATGCGGCAGTAAAACAACATTAATGTATCTCTAGCCGTCATATTCTTGTTTAGAAGCACACGAGTGACGTATAGCCATTGATCGTAATCCCACCCATGCCATGACACAACTTGTAGGATACTAGTCCTTTTTTTATGTTTGCCGGCTTGAATGCTATACCACTCTCATACCAGGTTAGTTGTCGTCCACAATTAAACGACAGACTGAACATGCTTTTATCTGAAAATAGTATACAAGCGCGATCGACTTCTCTCCAAATGCGATACTGAAGACATTACTACAAACGAGCAAAACACTGACTTGTCTTACCGCATTCAAACGTCTGGCTACAGTTTTTTCGGGATATTTGCTTGCTAGTAGCAGCAGGAAACTGCTTTGCTACCTCAGTAGCTGTGTTACAGTGGTTCCTTTTCGTTGCTAGCTCTAAGTGCCAATTTTTTGTTGACGTCGCATTGTGTACACGAACTCCCTAGTGATATTTGCTACATGTTCCATTTGTTTGAAATGATTTCCAAACTCTCGAAAGAACCCTGCGGCTGACGTCGAACTACCTCGCAACATCTAACTTTTTCTGCCCTTCTTCGATGTTGCCAACCACACAGCCACCCATAAAATTATTTAAGGGATGTCGGGAAGACATGCCGAAAAAAGCAAGTTCGTCAATTGATTCTTTCCTGTCAAACTTTGCTTTTAAGCAGCAATGGTCATCACGCGCTCAATTCTTTACATCGCTTATCAGCGCTATCACGTGACCAGCAACGTCGTGAGTCTAAAATTTGCATACTCACATCACGTATTTCTGTGTCCCGAACTTATGCTAATTTCGATATTTCTTTTCCTTCCATTTTGTGGTTGTTAACGCTGTTATTGCCATCCGTCTTTAGAAATTGTCCACCAATGTATATAACGCAGATTGGTTAATGTTCTGAGTGTACTACATAAGACATCTATACCGGATTCTAAAACTCGCTCATACATTACGTCTGATTTATGTACAACAATTGAGGGTAGTACATTTCACTAATAAAACTAATGTAGTTTCTTTGTTCATAATTTAAGGTAACGTATGGTAAAATACTAATATGTCTGTTAATTTTAGTAAGGTTAATGAGTAAGGATTAATTTTTGGATTAGCTCTGTTTAATTTGTTTCTCAAATATTGCAAAATACTTTGTTTTTCATTAACTGTTTGGTCGTAACTAAATGAAATGCATATTATTAAGTATAATAAGCGTGACTTGAACCCGATTCGGTTTGATGACTTGCCACTTTTTTTTCAGTGCTTCAATATTCCATTGTGAACCACTCCTCATATACATGCATTATTTCTATGCAATGTTTTAAATCTTTCATCTGTTTTTTTTTTTTTTTTTAGTATTTGGCATCTTTCTTGTACTTGAGACAGTTTGACTTACTTTTTCAATGTTTCTGTGGCTTTTTAATTCTGGTTGAGTTGCATTTCTTCAACTTCTGATGATATCAATTTGACCTTCTTTTCTCAACTTTAACTCGATTTCTCTTCGAATAATTTCATGGTTAGATTATCTTTTTACTGCGTAATTTGTATCCCCTGTTCCTCTTTAAACATCGTATTTAAAATATTATACACAATTTCCTTATAAAATAATATTTTCTATAGGCATTTCATGTTTCTAAATGATTTACATCTTTGCGTTTAAAATGCTGATACTTTTGAGTTTTAACATTTTGTTGAAAACGCTCATAGAAAATCTCTTTTCGGGATTAAAAGTCCAAATATAGTTACAGAGTCATAACTATATTTAAATATTTTTACACACAACATTAATTCAGCTACAAATATGAGCAAAATAATAAGCATAAGGATAATCCATTTAAATTTTCATTCTACATTTTTGTATAAATACGATAATTTCATTAAAGGAGTCCGTAAATTCACTGCAACTGCCTTCAGCGGTTATGATTCATTAATCCATTCTCTTATAAAATTTTCCAACCCGCAAATTGTAACATCACTGCATATTCATTGTATATTAAATAAGATACGCTTTAATTGATTCTAATTTATAATTAATTACCCCAAATACTTCCCCTAGAAAATAACATCTTTTTTCCCCAGAAAAGAACTCTAAACTTCAGAAATCTAATCAATATCAATTAAGGGATGCTAATGTTGTTAAATATTCTAAAAAGTTCATTCTTGAGGAAGAATATATAGCAGAAGTTACTTCTATTACAGTACTAAAATTAGCGCACATGTGGTCTGATGATTATTATATTTTTTTATTGACTGTTTATCTTATTGTAAGTTATTAACATTTATTAGTGTCTAAAAGTACATCGCTGGAATGCTAAACAATGATTTTTAATACAAAAGGAAACATGTTTTCACACTTGAATTGGTTTGATAATAATCATTTTTCTTTTACCTATCAATGTAAATACCGTTATTTTTGTTACGTAACGCGTATGTAACCACAAAATTACATTTCTTTTGTGTTCCATAAAGTGTATAGCTAATAAAAAAAACAATTTTCTATTGTTTTTTTATGTAAATTTATAAAAAAACAACTGACGTAAGAACCATAAGAACCATGCATACATATACAGAGTGGTTATAAAATAACTTGAGGCGATGAGAGCCCTCTAGCGAGTGAAGTAGTAGACGAAACATTGACAAGTTTTATGAACTTACACAACAAAACATGTGATTTTAATTTGTACATTAAAAGAAAGTTCTAAAATTCACCACTTGGGGGAACTTTTGCGACGCAAACGTGCATTACTTGTGAAAACTGAATATCAAAAGATTCAGCGCGTATCAAGATTTTGTTACAAATGTAGGTTGCTTACAAACAAGGATCAATAAAACCAATATTAAATTTTAATTTCTAACAAGAGAATAATACCAAAAGTCACCACGGAAAAATTTCGGAACGGCAGCAAGAAATTCGTTTTTTTGGATCATATTCACCACCCCACGTTGGGCTTCAGAAAATGCGTGAATACGGGCAATATTTCTTTGATAGTAGTTATTAGTCATGCATTTCCTTCAGAATGATCACCGTGATCGTCCAATCTTTCGCATTTTTTGCGTTGGAGATTTCTTACATGTGTTGTGTATCTTGGATATGTTTCTGGTGTTAAAGGGTCATAACTTCGCGGCCGGAACTTCGCCGGACAATACTTCGCGACCAAAACTTTACGTGGTCAAAACTTAGCGCGATCAAAACTTCGCATGGACAAAACATCGCGCGGTGAAAACTTCGCGTGAACAGAACTTCGCGCGGTCAAAATTTCGCGCGGTCAAAAAATCATGCGTACAAAACTTTGCACAAACAAAACTTCGTGCGTGTAGTACTTTTCGCATCTGAAAAAAAAAACTTCTTAAAATTAAATTATTTTAATTTTAATGTGAAAAAAATCTTTTAATTACATAAACAGTCTACGCTCGTTATGATAACCACACATTATAAAGACCATTCCATTACAGCGACTAGTGGTAAAAGTCCCAACTTTATCGCTATACACTTTATGTTAAAATTTATTTAACATCACTTTTTGCTAACGAACCTCAAATTTCTAAAATTCAACTCTCTTGTGGCTGTTTGTAACTTAAAATTTAAATTTAAATTTTATTTTTTCATGAATCTATATATCATAGAACATCTTCACTGCACAATTAGGATTTAAAATTTCGAATTTTTTTTTTCGATCATTCGATTTCTCGCTCGAAAGGAGAGGCGAGAGAATTATGAGTAACATCACGGAAAGCAAGTTGGGAGGGGGGGAGGGTTTGGGATCGCTTCTTAATTTTACACACAAATTTTGATAAACTAGTTTTAAAACAGGATTAGGAATAAATGATGAAAAAAAATAAAATAAAATACAAAATATCACCAAAATTTTTCAGTTAGTTAGCTATAGAACATTGAATTGTTATTATAAAACCAGTTAATCTTTTTGGAAAAGTAATCAATTAATCAGAATTTAATCTTCAAATTTATAGCAATGTATTACTTTATTAACTTGCTATACTTAAATTCTATAAGGATTTACACAATTAACTTACAATCAAGTAAGTCATTATGAAAAATTAGTATTTTTTATAGTGTGTGTTTAATGCGTTCCTGGAAATCATTGAACAATACCCCCCCCCCCAAAAAAAAAAAAAAAAAAACAAGACACTTTTTTACTTGTGTGCTAAGTTCATGTGATATGCTTATAGAATTTCATTGTTATGAATGCACGAAGTTCTACCCAAGCGCGCGCGAAGTTCTCGATAGGCGAAGTTAATTAATTCCACCGGAATGAGTGGAAAATGTTGTGCATTGTATGCGCTACCTGGAACATTTCTACGGTGATTATATTGAATCTCATTTTAAGTAGTAAAAAACATCTGTTGTTAATAAAATTGATGCTCATTTTTTCAGCTAACATTTAATATTTCAATAATTGCATTAATATACCTTTTCAACTACAAAATATTTCCAAGTGGTGATTTTTGAATTATTTCTTGTATTTCTGAAATTGCAATCCCTTGGTCTACTGTGTACGCCCATGAAATTTTGCTAAGTCGTCCAATACTTCATTCGCCAGTGGGTGCTGAACAATTCAAGTTATTTTATAACCACCTCGTACAACAAATCCATGCAAGTAAACATTACAAAAACAAAACATTACAAAACGATTAGATGAAAAATCCAATTCATATAGGCTGTGAGAGATATCTTTCTTATCAGAGTGGGATTGACTCAGATTGCGTATTCATAATGTTGATCAGTTAACTTGAATTTAATATTATATTATTTGTTTTAAACAATACGTAATCAAATCTTCCAAATAAACAAACCTGTTGTAGAGTGAAGAAGGCATACAAATGATGCTCCGAGAGTTCCACATGCTTCCACGCTTATGGGTAGGTGTTATTGTTTAAAGATGACAATAATGAAAATAATGATTGATCAAAGTTACTTTCCTTTACATGCTCAATTTATTTTCACAAATGAGAAATACTTGCACATATATTTGTACTCGATTGCCGTAATTTTAAACTTCGGCATTTAAAGTCGATTTTATCTTAATGTGAAGAAGAGTAAGTCGAGGTATCATGCCTTAGCTAAGCAGAAACTTTCAATTACAAAAAAACGTTAACAAAAAGTAAAAGTTAATGACACCTGCATCTCTTAATGTATGTCTAAATGTTGTGTAGAATATATCATTGCCAAAAACCACGAATTTAAATTTTTACTCCATTTTTTTTTTAAATTCAGCTTTGGGTCGAATTGCCTTGACAGTCTAGCAGTTCGCCATACTCCATTCTCCATCAGGTTAAATGCCACACTTGACATAATAATCACAAAACTTGTTATAGTAAGCAAAATAAACTCGACGTTTTTGAATTAACTAAATGCTAATCTATGCTAATCATAATATGAGCAACTAAATAAAAAATTAAAAACAAAAAAAAAAAAATAATACCGTAAAAAAAATAAAAAAGTGGGGAAACAAAAATGTAAAAGATTTAAATCTGTGTTAAAAAGTTTCACTCTTTTCTTTAACTTTGCTATAAAACTATAATTACCTCAAAAAATTCCTTGAAAATGACTGTAGTGTATGTGCAAAACTTCTTTATACACAAACGATCTTGAAAACGTCGACAAGGGCAACTTATGCTGTTTATATATCGTGAAAATTATTCTATCAACTGTCTTTAAAGTAATCTTGTATTAAAAACATAATGTATTGTATGTAGTGCGCCAATGACCATACATTCAGACCCACAACAGTTACCATTATTTTTAAATTGCATTTTTTTTTAAGAGAGTTGATTTTTCACACTTGACACATCAAGTTTGATTATATTCGAATATAATTAAACCTTAAAACACCAAAAAAGTAAAAAACCTGAGTTAAAAATTCCAGGAATAAAGCTGAAATATTTGCGAAAAATATATCATCCGTACAAATTGATTGAGCATCCAACGGATTACTTACATCCTTGCTCCTTTTTTTCCCCTTCCTAATGGGCCTTTGACTAATTAGTCTTTTGCAGACCTAGTGACCCTCGGATTGGTACATAGTCTTTCATGTGCCACCATTCAGGCGCGGCTGCACATTGCACACATAGTTTTGATACCCATTTCTACCAGAAGGAGACAACCTTGTTACTATTTTGCAAAAACAATCTGTGGTCTTTTTTTTTTTTTTAATTTTTTAATAACATTCAACCATAAAACTAATGACGTTTATTAAAATGAAAACAAATTCATTTGCAGTTACACACTGTTTCTGAAGCAAAATAAATTAGTGATTTTTATTTTTTTAGTAGCAGTTATCCATAAGATAATGTGTGAAAACGTAAAATCAAATATATTTGAAAACGAAAAGGTTAGAAATATATAAGATAGTATTTATCGATAGATGAATGTGACGTAAAAAAGCAAGAGGATTTGGTGCGTTTTAAATTGCTATTGATTTCCTTTGCGTAGAAGTTAAAAAATTATTTTGGACTTTTTTCTCTTCCTAAATTTTATTTTTTCTTTATCTCTTTAATGACTGATATTTTTTTTTCAGATAGCATGTGACGCGTTGATCACATCTTCTCAAAATTATATATATATATATATATAAAAAAAATAGAAATACTGTTCCATACACAGTACATATACACACTAAAATACTCAAACTTATCAGGACGCTTTCAAAGACGGTCATTTATTATTTTTTTTTTCTTTCGAATTTCTTCAGAGAAAGACCAGAACAGCTGCTCTGTAAGTTTCGTCGTAAAAAGGGTGTTTTTCTGTTGACACTTTCCAGTAAAGAATCAACTACGAATGCCATGAAGGGCAGAAATTTGTTTTCATTAGTGTTCACGTTTTGAATTAATAGGAGATTTTTTAAAATTCATTTTTCTAATTTATTACGGAATTCAAACTAGTATTTCAATTCAAAATAGTACTTTAAAAATATTGTATCAGTTGCTACCTCAAACGAAAAAACAAAAACGTACAATCCACAGCAAGACCACATGATAAATAAGTTAAGAGTCTTAAGGGATGTGACACTTGCATTCTAGAAACAGTCAAGGAACCTAAATTAAAATTAAATTATGTACACTACAACCTTGTTTATCCGGACCAAGGGCAATCCGGAAAAACGAAAATCCAGATAATCTGGGTAATTTGAGTAAAAGGCAAAACACATCCTTTGTAACAAAACTACATAGGATTGTTACTCGCTATGTTTTTCATTTTTGTTTAGCTGTAGTAGCGTCGGACTGACACTCCATATACGCCATGTTGTTTATATCCTACTATAACTTATTGCACTATTTATGCAGGAGTTTTACATTTAATCGAAACAAAGAGCGAATACTTCGAGCTTTTTTTTTTGTTCCTTTCTTGCTACCATAATTTAGAATTATTATTCAAGTGAATCATCATTGAATTCAGCTATAGAAATTTGGTCCGCATTTACCAGAAATCGGGATAAAGGGGGACCGGATAAACAAGGCTTTTCTGTAATTAAAAAGCACATCGTAACCAAAAGTACAGATTGAAAAGGTTGTGTAAAGGACAATGTTAAAACCTGTGTATTGTTCCTGTATAGAAAAGAAATATTGAAACAAATTTATTTACAATAATACATACAGAGTTCTAAAGCTACTTACACATAATACATGTACAATACTAAATGAAAAATTATCACATAAGCTTTGTGCTACAATATGACTAAAGTTAAAAAAACAACTAAATAAAACACAAATTTTGAAAAAAATTGAAAACAATTTTTTTTTTCAAAATTTATGCTTAATTTACGTTGTTTTTTTCACTTTAATCATGTATGATGCTAGTTTCATATTTTTGTCTCAAAAAGAACTAATTTACGATTCTATCGTGTATACGTTTTAAAAATAAGCACTTTAATACATATTTTCTTAAACTCTAGCTCAACTTCAGATTTGTAAAGATGATCTCTAAAAATCAACAAATTGAATTTACGTTTGTAATTAAACAGTACAGAATGCAGATAATTCTTTTTTTTTTAATCTACAGATTGATGCGAGTTATATTTCTCGCTAAATTAATTGAAAATTCAACTTAACTGCTGGGAGACTTTGCAGCTGCTGATAATAGCGTTTAATTTCCTATTTGAGCGATTAATTAATTTTACAACTTATTTGATTTCTTTAAATAATTGACTGGGCGGATCAAATATATGACTTTATTTCATTTTTGGTTTTCAGCGCTTTAATTGAATATCGTTGTAAATGGAGAGTAAAAAAGAAAATTTGTAATTTCATGGATGAATGCGTCTTGAAAATTTAATGAGCAGAGAATTTTTAAAACAAGAGTGCTTTAAACACTTTAGATAACTACGGTTTAGATCTGAGATTAAAAATTGGGTTTTGATTTAAAGTTGATTTTTACATGACTTTCAATTTTCATATTAACATTTGACTTAACTTCACTTCAATATACCGTTGAACATAATTACTTAAAACCATTACACTGCAACAGCATAATAATGTATCTAATTTAACGCTGGTAATGCAAAGCGGTTTTTTTTTCTTTTTTTTCCTTTTTTTGTGGTTTATTTTTGTTTTTACTGTATTAGCGGTTTAATTTTCCAGAAAGTGCAAATTTCTCCAATAATGGTTGCATTCATTTTTTCTACATAGCAAGAAGTTTTTTGCAAAATCGGTTTAAGCCTTTGACAAGGGAGAGAATTAATCTCTATTTGAGTTTTTTTCTGATTTTATCTGAGTTTGAAATCAAAACACTGCGTCTTACTTAAATCAAACAAGTTACTTTTGCAAGAAAATTCACTACTGTTCAGTTCAACAATATTTTCCTCTGACTTCAGCAACGGGTGATACTTGCTGTTGGGAACATATGATTCTCATTGAAATTAGTTCCTTTTCACAACTGGGGGGGGATGAAGGTGTTCTCTCGCTTTCGATGCACGCAGCTATGGTTTTAGAAAGATGAGTACGTCTCATGGTCCGGAATACATTCAGAAATTGAAATCGAACGGCATCCAAAAGATAATTGTGTTGTCATAACAGATGTATAAAATCGAGCAAATTTCAAAATTGGCAATCGGTTAATTATTCATAATTTTACTTATTTTATTAGGAATCACGTTATTGATAAAAAAGCACCTGTCCGACCTCAGATCATTAAAAATCTAAAAACTATGGCACTCGTTCTAGCGTCCATCCAGGCCAATTCTAAACAGTTTAGCGCTTAAATATTCAGATAGCCAGCGATTTTCTGAAATAAGTAAATGTAACAAAACTCTTTAACAATGATCTTCATTACATGAAAGATTGAAAGAATAGAATTTTTTTCAAAGACCGACGTTTAAAGTTCGTTTTTAAATATATATTTTAAATTTTTTATTTTAAGTGAAGTAAAAAAATTGTACCTTTTTCTTACTTGTTTATGATTTTAAAATAAAGTTTCATTGTGTTACATTGCTCCTAAGCTCCTTCTCAGTTAAAAAAAAAAAAATGTGTTATTTATACCTGCATTGTAAGTCAATATTCAATTTGTGGTTGTGCGTTATCACATAACAGAGGAGATTAGCTAATTTAGTGCAGTCAAACTCGCTTATAACAGCGCAAACAGACCACGATATTTGCTCGTTATAACCAAGTGCTCGTAAAAAGCGAGTTCATGAAAAAAATCCTCATAGTTGTTTTTTTCCCCTCATTTTAATCACTCTATTGTACCAAATAGGTTGGTTACTTTGCTTTGAACTATCTGAATGCCTCTTTCGTATGTCATTGCTTTTGAATAATACACTTATAATTTTGACGCATTTCATTACGCCACAAATTAAAAAAAAAAAGTGTTGTCGTCGCTTGTTCTCAGGATTTTTGATTTGTTACTAACTTTGGTTGACTTTCAATGTCAAAGAAAATTACCAATAAAGTATAAGCTTAGCTGGAAAATAAAATTTTTACAAATCACAAAAAATGTCCTTGCTTTAAGCGGGGTTTGCTTGTTATAAGCGAATTATGCACCCATAGACTTAAACTTGTCCCTAACAAGTATTTTTGATTTCCTCGCTTATTCCAGGTTCTCGTTAAATCAGGGCTTGTTATAAGTGAGTTCAACTGTGGTAAAATTGAATTTAATATTTAACATTTTTTTACACAAACCATTAAGAACGTTCTCTTAAGGGAATATTGCAAGTAATTGTAAGTAACAGGAATATTATAAATAACAATGTATGGATAGAAAAAGGATCGTCCTATACGATACTTGAAAATAGTTATAATTATATTTTTAACTAACTGTGGATCTAGAAAAAATTCGATTTCAGTCACAAAGTAAAACTGCTTTTTCTCTGGATTTTTAATTTGTTACTAACTTTGGTTGACTTTCAAATGTCAAAGAACATTTACCAATAAAACATAAGCTGAGCTGGAAGTCAATAGAAATTATTAACCTCGCTAAAAGCGGGGTTTGCTCTTTAAAAGAGAGTTATGCTCCCATAGATTTAACCTTGTAACAATCAAGTATTTCTGATTTCCTCGCTAAATCCGGGTTCTCGTTAAATCAGGGCTTGTTATAAGGGAGTTCAACTTTGAATCTATTAGTTAACAATTTTTACACAAACCATTACGAACGTTCTCTTAAGAGGATTGATCTTACACAGAAATATTATAAGTAACAATGTACAGATAAAAAAAATATCGTCCTAATACGATCCTTGAAAATAGTTTATGGTGTATTCAGTAAGTTATCGCCCCATAGACAGGGCTAAGGCAGAAATACATGAAATACACCGCCAGCTCAGTCAATTCCAGCCGAGGACTGCAGTTTCGTGCTTATTAGCGCTCATCAGCCCGGCACAGGAGTGACTGAGCTGAAGGTGGAAAACCTCTTAAGGAAGCCAAGAGTGCCAAACAAACTGGTAGCTAATACAGAATTAACACTGACCAGACGAGTGACCGAAGCAATGGTTCGGTTCAACTCGAATATTGAAGGCAAGGCAGGTACATTCAGTAAGTTGTCGCCCCATAGCCAGGGCTAAGGCAGAAATACATGAAATACATTTCTGGCTACATTCAGTCCTGGCTGTGGAGCGGTAACTTACTGAATATACCTGCCTTGCCTTCAGTATTCGAAGTGATACATTTCTGGCTACATACAGTCCTGGCTATGGGGCAGTAACTTACTGGGCCGGCCTTGCCTTCAATATTTGAGTTGAACCGAACCATTGCTTCGGTCACTCGTCTGGTCAGTGCTAATTCTGTATTAGTTACCAGTTTGTTTTGCACTCTTATCTTCCTTAAGAGGTTTTCCAACTCCAGCTCAGTCACTCCTATGCCGGGTGCAGATGAGTGCTAATAAGAACGAAACTGCAGTCCTCGGCAGGACTGGAGTGAGCTAGCGGTGTATTTCATGTAGTTTATGGTGGTTAGTGTAAATCTTCAGAAAATTCGATTTCAGTCACAAAGTAAAACAGTCTTTTTTTTTCACATTTTCATAAATTCATATTGATTATAAATAAAACATTGTATTGTGAGCAAAGCATAAGCCACTAATGGTTTTCCGCAGATTTGGTAAGTTTTTAAAGAAACGAAAAATATATTTCCATTGAAGGCTGCATAAAGAAAAACACAAATTTATAAAACATGATTAACTGCGTGTGCAATTGTGAGTAAAAAATCGAAAGAAGACTTTTGTGTCTTGAGTTTTTATTAAAATTAACAGTGTAATTGTTGCGTAATGATAAATTAAATTAGCTCGAAAGTATGTTGGGAAAATAAGCAGCTGCGTTTTGGAAATTGTATCTCTTATTATTCTGTATTAAATTTAATCTTAAGTACGAGAAAAAAGAAAAAAAAAGTTAATTATTTTAAGAATTAATAATCTTATTTTAAGGTTATCTAATTATTTTGTCGTATTTTTGTTTTTTCATCTTTTTTATTTCTGTATATATACTCAAATGTTAGTTCTTCATAACAAGGATTTTTTTTCAACATTTTATTTACAGACAGAACAATCTAAGAAATATTTACAGCACAAAGAGCAAGTTTAGATCATCATCATCAACTAAGAACTTAAATAAAATATATCATTCCGAGATTCAGCCAGGTGATAGCGAAGCACATAATGAAGAAATGCAGTACTCTGAAGCTTTAATTGATATGAAGCTTGAGAATAAATTAAAATTGGAAAAAAATATTCAGAAAATTTCAAACTAAAATAATAATAATAATAATAACCCTATTACAAGAGGTGAAACATTCAATTTGCAATCATTAGAGGATCCCACGTCCAATCAACAATCATTAATAAATGTTAAAACAAGATTTATTTCACTAAACTATAATTACTGAGTAGCTCTTTACTTTAACTTAAAAAACAATACTTCAGGTAATGCATGTTTGATTATGTTCGTATGCCAGGTAAGGCATAGCTCGCGCACAAAAACTAATTGGTTGAGTCTTAGGTCTCAGTATTAGGGTTCAGTTTAAAAATCTTTAGAAATATTTTATTTTTATATTTTTAAAGTGTATTTTAATTATATACTTATCATTAAATACCGCATCATGATTTATTTCATTTCATGTGCATTATAACATTTTTTCACTGCTGCAAAAAATGTAAGGTTTAACTGCCATATTTTCCATTAGTGAAGAATGTAGTAATTACAGCAATTAAGATGCCATATGGCACCAAAGTGTTGCATTTGAACGTATTAAACTGCCACAACCCGTGGTTCGCAAAATAATGTTAGTTTGTAATAAATTTTATTTATGAAAAAACACATTTGTTTTCCAATTTCTCTTTTAAATTAAAATAATTTACACTAAAAAGCGTGCTATTTGTAACCGCGAAGTACAAGTTTAAAATTCCTTTAGTTTTTCTCGTCAGTTTTTTTTTTTTTTTTTTTGTGCATGTGTCGTTGATTTGAATCTTTGACAATTAACTCATATTTAATGTTCGTTACATTAAGTACAAATTTGAGGACCTAAAAATTAAACTTCCGGTTTTGAAATTTACATTTATGAAACTAGTTCAAACCGTTTAAACTACCTCATAGTTATAGTGAAAGCAATTCACAAAATTCAAATATTTTAATTTTTGAAGTGTAGCTGGGAAATATTTACGTTAATAGTTTAGCAGCACAAAAATGTATTTTTGGTTATTGTGTTTAACCTCGAGAACCGTAAGTTGTTTAAAATGCATGTTTAATTTGAAAGTTGTTCTTTTTAAAACGATAAATACTGTGGCATATATCAATGAAATAAGTACTTTACAAGTCACACAAAATACTTAATTAAACATCTGGATCAGCTTAAATATATATTTTAGTTAATATAGCACTAGAATATGGTTCAAAATGTGTGTACAATTAATACATGTATTTGAACAGTAAATAATATGAAATCTTGTTCTCTAGCAGTTGGGAGATATTTTAAATATTTGCTGAATTATCGTGAAAAGTTTTAGGAAAAAAAGAGAACGTATGATGTTTTTATCTAAAAGTTTATTTTCTCTTCATACCAAAACTAGAGGAAGACATAGTTTATGTCTTCAGCGAAAACCTTTTTTTTAATAACGACTCTCTGTCTTTCTAATAGGAAGGCAGTTGAAAAGGATTAAGAAAGATGTCTCAAAGATTTATTGGAACAAATAAATGACAACTTTAATTGCTAATCTCCTGGAAAAAACACGATCTGTAAGGTATTTTTCAAAACATAAATAGACGGTAACTCCGATTTGCTAAAATACCATGTTACTTTACCGCTTTCGTAGATGGATAAAGGCACATTAAAATATATATATATACATGAATTTATTTTACAATGCATTAAGCATTTTTCTATTATATATTTAAATTCTTTATGAAAAGTCGAATTAAAAAATAAGGAATCCATTTACATGGTTTCTTCATATGTAGATAGACTAATCCCCTGCACATAACAGATAATTTTAATTTTAACAACGCAGAATATTCAAGCTATTTTTTTCCCTAGTGAGAAAAATTGTTTTTTTTTTCAGCATTTATTTAAATACCATTACTTTAAACAAATTCAAAAAGCTTTGTATTAAAAATACTTACTGATTATTTTTGGAATGATGAGGGTAACTTATAATTTTCCTAACATTAACTTTATCAAAACATTGCAAATTATCTTTCATCGTAAGCTGCCTTTTCCTCGTAATATGTTCTATGCAAATCTACAAAAAACAAAAAAGGAAAAAAAAATAATAAAAAGAAGATCTGTGACCCCCACTTCTCCCAATCAACTCTAATTTGAATTCTGAAACTTTGAATTCAAATTATGTTTTTCGCAATCACGAGTTGCGACAAGATCCTACTCATTAGAGTTACTGTTTATAGAAATGGCTCCCCCCCCACGCGTGTCCATCCTCCTTGTAGGTAATGTGTGTATAGTTTTGTGCGTGTAGACTTAAGTATGCGTACGTAGGCCGGTGTATGTGTGTAAAGGTGCGCGCGGGTAGGCAAGGGTGTATGAGCATGCGTGTGTAGGATCTGGACGCCACCACGCAGCAAAAGTGGATTCCGGGGACCAGAGCAGCCGTGCCGCCGCCGGTGGACGGTGGTGCTGCTGGTCCAAGCTGAAAAAGGAACCACAGCGTCAAAGACTGTCAAATAAGAACAAAAAACAATCGTAAATGCTCAAAAATTAATTTGAATTTGCATTTTGAATTAAAATTATATGGTTCGCAATCACGAGTTGCGACAGGACCCTATTCATAGTCCAATCAATGAGTGCTCAAATTAGGGGGATAGCTTACATGGAATAAATTTTTTACTTTAGAATATTATTAGGTGTAGTTAGTAAGTAAACATACTAAAAGTCCCCGACACTAGGAATGAGCTAAAGGTGGGAGGGAGGAGGGAAGAAAATTTTGAGTTTTTTGAGAAAATGTCGGAAATGGTGGAAAAAATGTGTTTAAAATAAAAATTCAAGCTAAATAAACTTTCTACGAAACTGTTTCTGCACATATTTGTCAAATTTTCGATAATTTTCCGCGTATATGTTATGAAAAATTGATGATTTTTGGAAAAATTCTCTCTTTTTGTCCAAAATTGCTCCTAGTGCCTAACAGGATCAATATACATGAGAATTGTCAATTACAAAATTGTAGAGCTTTAAATTTTCTTCAATTTGATATGTTGTTTTGTTATACTATATTCAATTATCAAAAAGTTACATAATTTCAAACACGCACTTTCATGGCAGATAATGGATCACTTGCCATTCACAAATTTCAAACTGACTCGAAAGGATCATATACTTCCTCTATTCTCAATGAATTCGGCAATCCTGATGTACAATAAAGAATTATTTGTGGATTAACACAAGAAAAATGATGTCACGCTTCCGGGGGAGGAGGTTTCGTGAAATTGTGACTTTGTGGCAAGAAGAAAGGAATAAGTAAGAAGGGTGACATCAAGCATTTTTTAATACGCATATGTTTATAAAAATTAGTTTATGAAAAGTACTGTCACAAATGGGAAAGGGGGTCAAAAATTTTGAAAAATGTTGTAATATCATTTATGAACAGCCCCTTACCAAGAAATCGGACAAAGATTTGCAGAACTATGTATGTGCAGTATGAATTAACTCCATATGGCATTGTTTAACGAAAGTGAACTGAGAAAGTGCAGAAAAGCAGAACTTCAACCGTAAGAAATTTGTTAGAAGTAATTAATAAGTAAACATATTGAAAGTCCCCGACACTAGGAAGGGGGTTAAAGGGGGGAGGTGGGAGCCAAATTTTGTGGTTTTCGATTATATCTAGGAAACGGCAGGAAAAAATTGTTTCCGAATAAAAATGAAAGTTAACTAAATTTATTGTGAAACTGTTTTCATACATATCTGTCACATTTGAATTGGTTTTTAGGTATCCGTTCTTGAAAATCAATACTTTTCGAAAAATAAAAGCTTTAGTATATCGTTCTTATTGTCTCAGAGTGTATGTGCTAAGAAGGCGCTCAAGGGATATTGTGCAGCAATCATGTGAGTTTTCTGTGTCTTGAAAATCCACCGACTGAACACTTGATTTGCAGATTCAAACCTGATACGAAGAAATCCGAAGCCTATGCCCAATCACCGCGACACCCAACTGACAAGCAATCAAAACTTTGAAGTTCTAGCATGTACTTCATTTCGTTATTCTTATTGAAATGAATGTGTGACGCTATAGCATGATAAAAAAAATCTTAATAATAGAAATAAGGTAAATGTAGCTGACCGGCACCACTTTTTAATAATGTAAGTTTTTATTACATTGTTACTAACCATATTTTGAAATTGTTTATATGGAATACGGACTGACAGTAATTATAAAATGAAAATATGATCTTTAAGGGGACATCTTGGTTTTATTCTGAGGCGGAAGGGTCATGTCACTTGCAGGTGAAACGTTGTTCTAAGAAATTGGTAATGTACTGATGTCATTTTGTCCTTGATAAATATTTTGATTCCGTTGCTGCAACTGCCCTTGCAGTGCAAGCTTGCGACAGAGTAGTTTAATGATGTTTTTTCTACAAGTGACCTTCCGGTCGCTTGTAGAAAAGCAATTGGTCAAAATCATCCTCAAGATTCCGTCAGGAGCAACATCCGATTCCGAGAGATTCGGCACGAGTTGGTCATTCCTCCTTTCCTAAACCCCCAATCCGGTACTTCACCATTAAGTTCCTAGTTACAGGTGTACCTGAGGGTACGGCAGAGGAAGAGATCAGTCTTGATGTTTGCAGCTACTTTGATAAATGATCTGTAACGGAACTTGTTGATGAACTTTTCTGTCTCTATAGCACCATATCATGAGAGATACATATGACCCCAGTAGCCTCAATATAATCAGGGGAAGAACTGTTAATATATACCTTAGATACATGTTGTATGATTTTAGACTTCTGGTACATTTTGACAGCAGTATGTGGTGCCCAGTTGGGGATTTGGCTATCAAGTGAACAACTTTGAGGACTTCCTCTCAAATGATAGCTACCGAAGAATTTTGCTATATGATGATAGCCGTCATCGCAATATCAACGTCAACATCACCTAAAGCTTGAAGCGTATTTGTTTCGTTTTTCAACAGCTTCATCTTTAGCGGATTTGTCAGCTGACTGTTATTATGAAAGTTGGACAGAAACTTTGTTTGATCGTCGTTTCAATTTCTAACTGACATTGATGTCCATATGGTTTATACAGTCGTCTTTTTTTGCCTAACAGTTATGTAGACTAGGTATCCTCAGTAACAACAAATTCAAATTAAATTAATCGTCCTAACACGTTCTCAGACCACCTATTCATACTGCATATACGTATTTTTGCAAATCTTTGTCCGAGTCCTTGGTATAGGGCTCTCCATAAATGTCACACTTTTTAAAAACATTTTAACCCCCCTCCCCTCTTTTTCACTAAGTTCGTTTTACAAGCTACTTTTTATAAACATATTTGTATTAAAAAATGCTTGATGTCACATTTCCTAATCTTTCCTTCCCCTTTATCACAAAGTCACAATTACACTACCCCCCCCCCCCCCTTAAACATTATTTGTGTTGTAGTAATCCACAAATACTTCTTTATTGTACATCAGAATTGTAGAATTCAGTGAGGAGAGAGAAAGTGCATGATCATTTCGAGTCAGTTTGAAATTTGTGAATGGCAAGTGATCCATTTTTTGCCATGAATGTCCGTGTTTGAAATTTTGCAACTTTTAATTAGTTGAATATAATATACCAAACAGCATATCAAATTGAAGGAAATTTATAGCTTAACAACTTGGTCTTTGACAAATTTTATGAATACTGATCCTAAGAGGCACTGGGAGCTAATGTTTGAGAAAAAGAGAGAATTTTTCCGAAAATCAACGATTTTTCATAACGTATACCCGGAAAATTGTTGAAAATTTGACAAATATGTGTAGAAACAGTTTCGCAGGAAGTTTATAGAGCTTGAATATTTATTTTAAACGCATTTTTTCCACCGTGTCTGACATTTTTTCGAAAAACCGAAATTTTCTTCCCAACTTTAGCTCACCCCCTAGGGTCGAGAACTTTTAGTATGTTTACTTACTAACCCTACAATATTCTGAAGTCAAAAATTATCGCATATTCCATGCACGCTACAATGTGTTATTTGACTGGACTATTATAGGAGTTACTGTTTCTAGAAACGGCTCCTGTGCCCCCAAGCCTGCTCGTCCTCCTGGGTGGTTACACTGTTAAAACTACAGGATGCATTCGGCACCTTTCAGGGGTGAAACGCTTGTTCACCAGCGGCACTCAATACGGAGCCGAAATCGCACCTCTAAATAGGGTGAAAAACAGGCACCTTTTAAAAAATAGGCAGCCGGGGTGAAAAGAATGAACCTTCGGAGAGAGAAATGGCACCCTTACTGTAGATCCCCCCCTCCCTCGTATTGTGTGCGTTTTTGAATACAATTGTGTATTTTTCTTTTTTTAATAGTTTTGTTTTGATTCATGATAGTCTACGTTTTGCACACTTTTCACATTGCATGAATTCAGTACTGGAAATGATTAAAACTTGTAATTACAGCATTTGACCATATTTCAGAGTTTTCAACATAGTTAAGAAGTGCTCACGGCTTTAATTCATCTGATCGTTCTCTACATCAGTGTTTCTCAACCTCTTTTGACCCATGGGTCGGTAAAAACAAATGAAAAACATTGCGGACCTGTGAAATTTTTATCCTTTTCTTAAAAATAAATAAAATAAATAATAATAATTATAATAACTCTCGGGGCGGTAAAAAACTTGTGAAAAAATTCTGCGTACTGATGAGTTTTTTTTTTTTTTTTGTTTTACAAAGTAATATTAAAAATGAATAAAACAATAAATATCCACAGACTTTATTTGGTATCAAAGAGTTGTCACAAATATATTTAAAGTTAAAGACGAGTAATTATTTGAATAATCATAGTTAAGTTAATGATCATTTGTGAGAAATAACCGCACAGAAAGTAAAGTGTAGATGTACTTATGAATTATTTACATGAAGAGCCAAAAATATTCTGGGATATTAAAGTTACGGAAAAACAAAATCGTTTCTCAAACGTTCAAAATTTCAATCAAAATAACAATAAAATAAAATGCGCATAAAATATTTCGACAGTTAAAAATTTAAAGAAATTCCTAACACTATCGAATAACCGCTAACAGGAAATGATTCAAACACTTGAACGGAAAAGCAAAAGAAAAAGATAGACGGAGAGAGATGTCTTTTTTATTTTTTGCGTTCGCTACACGAAGCACAAGAATCATTTTTATTTAGGTTCTCACTTGTTGATTATTGAAAATATCATTGCGGTTACTATTTCGGTGATTAAATGTTGCTTATCGGTGACTCAAGAAAATAATGATAGATACATTTAGTAGCGTTTTGAATGATGGAATTTTCACGACAGTAACGGTAACCTGAAAATAAACAACTAACGGTACTACGGTATCGTAACGGACTAACGGTAACTGAAAAGCATTAAACGTACTTTTAACTATGTTTGAAAGCCCTAAAAGCTACAAAGTGATCAAAAGCTGTACTTACTTGTTATTTTAAAGAATTATCCTACAAAAGTTGAGATTTAATCCAATAGTGTACTTCATTCAATGTGAAAGACGTAGAAGCCACGCGTAGTGCAACCTATCATTCGTCCGCCATATTGAAGTGGTTGAATGGTGAATGTATGCCGGAAGCGCATGCTCCAGCAAGTCATTTAGCGATTGCTTGCTGTTTTGGCACTCTGTCTACGACTGTCTGCTACTTTCGCACCTCTGCTTTACTTCCTGGCCAGTATGGCACCCTTGGTCGACCGCCGCACCCAGCCGTGCGGGGGGCCCGCTACGCGGACCCCCCGGGCGGTGGAATCTAAGGCCTACGGCTAAGAGGTGGGGTGTGTGCGGAGAAAAGTATGGCACCCTTGGTCACCATGCTTTCACCTTAGGGGGAATATATTCACTCGTCTGCAACCTCTGGTTATAACAGTGTACGTGTGTATAGTTTTGCGTGTGCGTGTGCAGGCGCGCTTGTGTGCATGTGTAGGCATGTAAATGTGAAAATGCTAGCTAGATCTTGAGTACACAAGGGTATGTTAAGATGTCATAAAAATAATTAAAACAATGGGGCTGAACTGGGACGAAGGGAAGACATTGAGGGGAGAATATTCACTCTGAAAAGACGGTGCGAAATTGAAAATATGATAGTAAAAAAAAATGTTTCGAAATGAGATTCAGCGCGAAACGTACCTGCGCACAGGGGCGTGCCTGGGGGGGGGGGGGAGAAGGAAATCCTGTTGACCCGGGCTCGAGCCTGAAATGGAATCAAGATTTTCAAAAAGAGGAGTGAAATATATGTAGAATGTAAGGAAAAACAGTATGGAAAGATGCCCATAAAAGTCATTTGTGACGGGCCCTGTAATTTCTGTGCACGTCCCTGCCTACGCAACTCCCAATTAATTGTTTTAATAAATAATTTTTAAAAAAAGGACTCTTAAGAGTGTCTATGTTAGCCATTTCAGATACTGCGATCATCCACAGCCTCATACCAGAAAGATATATCATTGAAATGCTTCATTAAACTACTAAAAAATCTAAACGGCTAGAAGCTCATGGAACAGTTAGGTATTCTATTGCGTTTTTAACAAAGCCTCATTATTCCTAGATTTGTTCCCAATCTTTGTGAAGTTCATTCTGACCAGAAAGTTGAATTTTGTGAGTGGTACTATCTTTATGTTTGTTTTCGAAACTATTTTGTATAAAAATACTTGTTCCTATTATGGTCAGTCAAAAAAGGTAGAAATCTTACCTTAAAACGCATCAAGGTAGAAATATATATATATATATATATTATTTTTTGAATTCTTACATCAGAGTTCTGAATGAAAATTGATATTTTGGTTACAGCATAACATTGGTTCAAAATCTCTTTGACAAGATTGTTAAAAATACGTTTTTGTTATCCAGTTACTTCTTACAATTAAACTTTTAACTATAGGAGATAAATGTCTGGTTTTTCTGTTTCGTAAAGTGTGTGTGACACTTTTTCTCAATCATATTAAGAGTAAAAAAGAACTTCAGGAGAAATAATATGACACGCTAGGAAATCTATAGCGAGAAAAGTTTCAGAGATATATAAAGTAATATTTATCGGATAGATGAAGAGGTGACAGAAGACGACAAACGGTTTTTGATGCGTTTTAAATTGCAATTGATTTCCGTTTCGCATAACTGAAAAAAAGTAAATTTTTTTTTCTTTTTTTTTTCTTTTTTTTTCCCGAAGTTAATGGTTAATGGGTTTTTTAAGTGAACTATTTAAACAGCTTTTCGAAATTTTAAATTCAGAAGAGATCGCTTCCATATTTTTACAGGTAGCATAAACATTGCGTAGATATTTTTCTCTTAATTTATTATTATTAAATGCAAAATTCATAGTACAATAATATTTGTCGATCAATCATTTGGTGAAGTGTAGCGTATTAAGGCTCTTTTTCCAAAAAACTCAATAGAATCATCTAATAGCAATTAGACCCCCCCCCCCAAAATAAATAAATAAAATAAAAACGCTTAAACGCTTTTGTTGACACAATTATCATTTAACATTGCTTTTAGAATTTAAACACTATCAAATTTAACTAACGGTTTTAAATCCTGACGAACTGTTAGGGATGAAAAACTCGAATTTATTAAAGTCTCCTGAATTTATTTCATTAAAAATAGTATTTCAAAAATGAAGTAGGGGAGACCAGGGTTAGTTGTTACATGGGGTAAGTTGTTACATTCGAATTAAAAATTAACTGCTCGTAGAAACTGACTTTCCTTGCACTTGATGATAGCACTCACCCATCTGCATTCTCTGACGGTCACTGGAGTGCATGCAGTCAGTAGCAGGGAGAGTGCCCAAGGAAACCGGTGTTTTAGTCTGGAAGTAATTTTTCTTTCCGCTTTTTTCTCTCTATTTGTGAAGAATCCGTTGCAGATAACGGATTGATTTTTGCACCACGTGAAAGCCTATATTTTCAGGTAAGTGCTAACATATTTTAAAATTTTGTACAAAGATATAATACCAGTAATATGTGCCAAGATTTGAACTGACGTAACATGGGGCAAGTTATTATAGTTTCGTTGGAGTTAGCTGTAACAAGTAACAATTTGCCCCATGCAAGTTTTAATTTAATATTATGCTTTCTTTTAAAGGTGATACAGCGGAGAACTATAAAAACAAGACAGACAGGGGCAAAACACCTAAAGAAATATACCTGGAGGGGGATAAAGTAGTAATGGCAGGTAATTCATTACGAAAGGCAGCCGATCGATACAAAACAAATTTCGTGACAATGCATAGATTCCGCAGTAAGATGAAAAATGGTGGAAAGTAGTATTTCTGATCTGTTTCATATACTGATTTATTTCATGTAAAATACTGAAGTTGGATAGCGATAATAATATTAATACTAATAATAATAATAACTCTGATCTCTTTTATTCTATGATTTAATTCATCTGAGTCAGCCTCTTTCGCTCACGCGTCGAAACCAGTGATAGGGCTTTCTATGTAGGAGGTAGTGGTCCGACAGACTATGTGTACTACAACCAGCAACGCTTACAAAAAACATTCGGAGAAACCTTTTTGAATTGAAGAGACTTTCCTGTGTTGACGTTTTTTTCTTTTCAATTTTAAAGTTTAAAATTTAATAGTTTAAATGGCTTTTCCTTTTATCTCTGTTGACTTGACCTAAAAAGAATTAATGACAGACGAGAAAGATTTTTACTTTTTTTTCGCTATTATCATTACTACTATTTTATTTTGGTTTGCGATGATAAAAAGTAAAATTAACGAACAAAATCGATTTAGATATGTTTCTTCAGTCTTCAAAACTATTTGAGTAAAAATCGGTATTAATTATTTTTTTATTAATGAATAGGGTAATAGAGTATAATGACATGGGGAAGGATAAATCGTAATCCATTCAATGCGAAGCTATACAAGAAAAATAACATTCACATTTGATACATTAAACAATTATATTAGAAAATGTCACTTATGTTTAACCCTAATGCTCTGTTAATGAATGCAAGAAAGAAAAAGTATTTCGGAAAATACGTGTCTAAATAAAAAGAAAAAATACACTGAATTATAAGGGAGATAAAGGAGAATAAATGAATCTCTCTCTTCATTGAAATAAAAGCATTAGTAGCAGAAAAAAAGTCTGTGATTTAGTTTGATTGAATCTTGATTTCTCTTTCTCCAGTTTTGCGTTAGATAATTAAAGGAGAAATATAAAAAGGGTAATTGCTTAAAAGCAACTAAATTGCGTCTGTGTGTGCTTTTGGAGAAAATTAGCGAAAAATAAAACTTCTAAGTTTTTTCTGCGTACCATACTTTTGTAGTGCGTCTTAATATAAGTCATTGTAATAAGTATATTGTAATACTAAAGTTTGAGGACTTTGATTGAACAAGCACACATCCAATTTAATTAATGCTCGTTGTTATTTAAAAAAACTATTTTTACAATTTAAATTGTATGAGTTCAACATCCTTATATTATTCAATGAAAAATGATGACAGCAAATGGAAACTGGTATTTTAAATGATATTAATTAACGAGTTTAACGCATATTATCTGCTTTGTGTGTGTTGAATAAAATTACTATGAAACGCGATTGTGTTTTCAAAATTGAATACTTTCTTTTAATTCACTTCAACATTTTTAGAGAAGTTTTTTTTTTTAACTATGATTACATAACATAAAAATTTGAATTTTTTTTATAATGCTGGGAAAAACTTTAATAATAAAAGTAAAATAATGTATAGAAAAAAATCAAACAACTTATTTTAAACGTATAATTTCCGAACACATTTTTTTAAAAAATGCGATATTTATATAGAGAAAAGGGTTTTTCGAAAAAAAAAATAGCTTAAAGGAAAATAATATCTACGAATTAAGAAAGAAACTCAGTGCAAATCGAAAGTCAATCCAAGAAGCGCTTCATTTAATATTGGTACATTAAACTTCATTTACTTTTTTCAAGAAAGTGGGAGATGCATTAAAATTACATTCAAAGCAAGACTAATGAGAAAAATGCAAGCACAAATGATTCGATAAAAAAAAAAAAAAAAATACTTCTATGAGAATGCAGATCAAATTTTGCCTGCCACTGTGGAAAAGAATGAAAAAGCAATTTCTGTGGTTGATATCCTCAAACTAATATTATCCATTAAAGAATTAAGCTGTACATTTTTTATTTGTCTTTAATTCGTCTTGCTGTGTTAAAGGATTTACAATCCAGTATAATGCGTTACTAGTTCAATGTTCACATATTTCAGAGCTAAATTTTTGTACCTATATTAGTAAATTATTTTTGCACCTGAAAGACAAATTAACGTAAGTCACATTATCACTACTTCGCAAGAAAGAGCGTTTGTCTGGAGCAGTGGTACCAACCAACGGTCAGTGGGTCACATCCGCTCCTGAATCTGATCCGTATGGATGGTTGCTTTGTTTAAATGCTAGGGGAAAGTAGGGTAAAAACGTGACCCTAAGGTTTGCAATCTTCCAGAAATCACAGTTTTTAGCATAAAGGAACAACATTTTGCAAAAGTATGCACTATTTATCTGTTAAAACAACCTCAGTTTCGAAACCATAAGTTTTTTTTTTTTTATTATTATTAATTGTTTTGTAAAAAAAAGTCCTTTTACCGATTTTGCCCCACTAGTGGGGTAAAACCGGGTAGACATGTTATTGCTTTGGGAAATTAAAAATTTTAAAAGTTTCCACAAAAGTCTAGTTTTTTTAGTGACATAATAGTTTAATTTAGTGACATCTTTTTATAATTAGTATAAAGGGACACATATTGATGAGTTGAGAGTAAATTTAACTGTCTTTACCTTTAGTTTTTTTGCTGTAGCGTAAGACCTATTGACATCAGTCGCAAGTAAAAAAGTTATCTTCCTCTTCGGCCCCAGAGCAGCTTTCATGGACCCAACGACGACATTGGATGCATTGGATCCATTCTTCACCCCCTTGGAGTCAGAGTAAAGAGTATTGCATTAAATGCAAGCAGTATTGTCATCCTCTTCACTTGACTCATTTCCATCTTCGGAGCAAACAGAAAATAAGCGTCAAAAAAAAAAAAAAAAAAAAAACCGTTTTGGCATCTTTATAATGTTGCCTTTTCTTTGATTCGTTTATCTTTCTTTCAGGTTTTTTTTTCTTCCGTCCATCTTTGGTCTTCTTTCTATCATTTTTCTTTTTCCTTTCTTTTAATGTTGCCTGAAGCTTGTATGGGGAGCCTGTCAAAATGATGGTTTTTCCTTTCCCTACGTGTCCTCCTTCGGCTGCTTTTTTTGTCAGAGAGTATGGGGGTAGTACCCATTTTTGCCCCTCAGTTAGTACCCGGTTTTGTCCCGCACGTACAGCTTTCATGAAAAATGCTGTCATATGCCTATACAGAACGCTACAGACAACTACTTAGAACGATAAAGACAGTAATTAAATGTTGTACATAGACAGCTACATACTTTTACTGTTGCAGAAACATTAATGTAGTATAATCGGTCTAGTTTTGTTCAAAAATTTTAAGCAAAAATCACTCGATTTATGACACTGTTACAAATTTGGAGCCAAATAACCAGAAATTGGTTTCATAAAAAATTATGTATTTAAAGAAAAAGAACATAGTTATGATGACAAAAATTAATAACTTTTAAATGTCTTTACTCCTCCGCAATATCTTATATTATGAAGATTTTTTTTTTTTTATTTGAAATTTTACATGCGTTATGTTCTGTGAGAATCATTTTAATGACAGTTGCGACCCTTGGAAGAAAAGGGTTGGGCACCACTGATTAGTGGATGGTACACTAAATGTGGAAGAGTTCCTCATGAATATATGCCCTTATAACTACTTATTTAAATTTCTCATTGCCCTAGAGAAGTCGCGAGTCTGCTTAGATGGGTCGCTCTGTAGCATCACACTGGCCAGGAAGGCGTAAAAATATCTGTTTTACGCCTTCCGCCTTACACCGATGTTTGGTTTCATCGTAGGTAAACCCCTTGACTGAGGTGTAGTGTCGACTCTATATCAGGAACCCGGCCTGCGATACTAGAATTGGATGATATTAACCCTCACCAGTATATCGAACAAGCAGCTCCCATTGCAGTGCCGGTTAGCTGGTTAGGAGTTTCTTACCTAGAGAATTTGCGTATTTACTGCTTTATTTTACGTTTGATAAATATTGCATTTTCAAAAACCTTTATCAGTCAAAAGAATATATTTGTAAACTTTCTGCACAATACTTAGGTCTTGTTCCGTAGCCAAATGAGAATTTCTTATTAAAATCACAGCGTATAGCTAAATCGTTTATTAGTAGGTATCGGCGGACAATTTATTTTATTGATTGTTGGTACTTAACTTAAAGAAATATATATATCGTTATAGTTTAGAGACATTTAATGTATTTATAGCAATTTGCCGAACCACTGCAACTTAGCTTCAAAATTCTAAATGTAGCTTTTATCGGTGCGTAAAATATATATTTTTTAAATATCTTACTCTAGGATGAACTTGGTCATTGCTTTAAGAAAATATATACTATTCTATAGTGTATATAGAATAGTATATATTTTCAAATATGCAGATAGTATAATTCAAATAATAGTATATATTTCAAATATGAAAGAAATATGCTTTTAGCGATTTATTTTATAGCCTTTGAAGGAATACACACAAGAAACTTTTATGTGGTTTAAACATCACAGTATATGTGTCTAAGTTTTTATTTGTCTTTTGTACATTAGTCAGCCTAAAATTTAGTTATAACACAAATGTAGTGTTGTCTGAAAACGGTACGAATTTCATGCTTTTGTAGAACAATAAACTCTTTTATCTCTTTTTTTTGGTAGGAAGAATGGGGTGACACCACAAATTGACACCCCAAATTATTTTCTCGGGTGTCAAAAAAGAAGGTATATATATATATATATATATATATATATGTGTGTGTGTGTGTGTGTGTGTGTGTGTGTGTGTCTGTTGCACAATATCACGAGAAGTTAGATGCATTAAAATTGAGAACTAGGAATATTTAGAATTATATTGGAAATAACCTGTCAATGTGGCTGAAATTTTTTTATTCACATGAGAAAGGAATAAAATATTTAGCGCACTAGATGTTGTAAAGGCAAGAGAACTTTTTATTTTATGAAATGCATAAAAAAAATACATTTTAAAACTTTATAAATGAACTTTTCTAGTATTTTAACTACCATTTTACAACTTTTAATTGCTAATTTTATTTTTAAGGAGAAGTAATTTATAATTACAGCAATTTATTGTAAATGTAACATCAGTCACAAAATCTTTGTATCATCAGTCACAGGTGTTAAATAATATTTATGCTTTTAGATTTTAAGTTATTTCAAAAAAATAGTGATTTCATCAAGTCCAAAATCTCCATTTTAAGGGGAAGAAATATGTCGAAATTTTACGTTATTAGTTTGAAGAGAATTTCTAATTATATAAAAGTTACTTTTCTCAATGTCTCCTTTGCGTAACATCAGTCTTATTTCCCTTAATTTCATACAAATTTTTTTTCCTCAAGTCTGAAAACAAGTGTGGGGGCAGTATTGTATCGTATCATGATATTTTAGATCAATTTAAGAATAAACAAAAATGAATTTCTAGACAGTGCTGCTTTTTTAAAAAAATCAATAGCTCAAAACTCCAACAGCTAATTATAAAAAAATCAGTTTCTTAAGTATTAAATCAGGAACTATTGTGATACTTGAATATTGTGATCCAAATCGTTTTTAAAAACATAACATAAAAAAAAAATGTTATTGTCTAACTTTAAGCGTATTACAATGTATGCTTAGATGATTTCGTCTATTCATAGAGGCAAACGATTCTTCAGTTTTAATGAAATGCACTTAGTTTACAAATGTTTATTTTCCCAATTAATTTCATCAATATGCAGCAGAAAGATCATCAGAATAGTTCACAAAATCGAAATGAAAGTTCAGAAGAAGGAAATTATTTTAGTTTGGTGAAAGTCCAAATGCGCATTAGTTTGCATTAGTTGTGTTTGAGAAAGACGTATAAACGTGATCTATTTGTTTTCTGGGTTATTTGCTTAAAAATTTCATGCATAGTGAGCGAATTCTCTTTCAGTTAACGTACCTGAGGGCGATTCGTCTTAGATAAATATAAATTTTATTTATCTTTGAATTCTGAATGCTGCTTAGTCACTTCCAACGTTAATCCGAAAGCTTGACACTAGAACTCTCTGCAGACGTTTAATACGCTTACGGTCTACTTTAGAATATTATTAGTTAAGAGCAACTTCTTTTATGTGGAAAATAATTTAGCAGTGTAAGAGTGGGTAAAGTGTGACACGAAAATTGCAATTTTAATTGGAATTTGTATTATTTATAAACACAGAAATCATTTTTTGTTTAAATGGTACGATATTTGTCATTGTAATAGGTATTATAATAATGGATCTAGTAAAAACTACAAGTTCATTCAAACGAGAGAAAGAGAGAGAGAGAGGAAAAAAAATGCAATTTCGTCTCACTGTTTCCATTTACTGGGGGAACATATTGTTTGAATTCGAAAAACGTTGAAAGAACCTTAATTTACCTGTAAAGATATGAATGATTGTCGCCGTTTGGTTTTGATATAATTTATTGCCATTGGTAATTTAAATTACCTGCTATCTTGATGCGCATTAAAGATCTAACATAGAATGATTTAGATTATTCTGAATTAGAAGGGCATAAAGTGTCATCTTGTGGGGCAGCATTTGATACGGATGGAATGCTATTGCTACAGCACTTTCTATAACTTACGCATCAGTTTATTTCCTGTCTGTTTCAGAAAATCCCTAAGAAAGCTGACCTTGCATGCTTTATTCTAGGAATGTTGAAACTTTGAAATGTGGATAAATTTTAATATATATCTCATATTGCAATGAAACGATAAACAAATCTTTTAAAAAGAATAAGTACGAAATGAACATAGTTATGTGTTTATATTCAGTAAATTACCGCCCAATCTTCGAGTTGAACCGAACCATTGCTTCGGTCACTCGTCTGGTCTGCTAATTCTATATTAGCTACCAGTTTGTTTCGCACTCTTGGCTTCCTTGCGAGGTTTTCCATCTCCAGCTCAGTCACTTTCCTATGCCGGGCTGATGAGTGCTAATAAGCACGAAACTGCAGTCCTCGGCTGGCGGTGTATTTCACGCATATTTATGTGTTGTTATAGGGTCATTCCATAGTGACGAACGTAACATTCAGAGACTGTTTTGTTGCGTATCATAATTTTAAAACGTCTAATAATCATTTACTTGCGGTTTTGTGGAATTTTGTGAAAAAATAAAGTTATGTGCAATATTCACGCAATAAAACAGAGTATAAATCACATAAAATGGTTTTTGAAACTGAATTACTATAGAGTGACGAACGTAACATTTTTGCAACCTTGAATTGGCAACATGAAATTCAGCACTCATTTTTTCTAAAGTTAGGTAGATATTATTGTAAAAACAGTGCAATGAGTTATTTTTATTCCTTAACATTACTTTTTTATGTAGAATAATACTCATTTTTCTTATAATGTAACAGAAATGAATATTTCTTCAAAACATGACGTGTGACGGACGTAACATTGAAGAGCGTAACTCTGAAGTTACGTTCGTCACGGTGATGACTCTTGTAATACTTTAGACCGTTACGTGTCTAAACATTAATTAATAAGTAAGTACTGATACTTTGTCTTAAAAGTAACACTTACATCAACAATTTTTCAACATAGATTAAATAAATGCTTTTTTATTGGCTTTGTGCTATTTTTTTTTCCTTCTCTGTTTTGAAGTGAAACTTTTTATGCGAGAGCTTTGCTTTTCTGATCACCAACATTTTTGTGTGATGGAAGTGACGTAGTTTTTTTTTAATTGTTTCCAGAAAAAATGAAAAATGATAGCGTTTAAATTTAATTATGTTAATAAAATTAAAAATTTAATTTGAAGGCTTAAGTAAGCCTATATTTGTGGCTTTTAGTCACTTTAAATGTTTCAAATAATGCAGGTTTTGGAGGATTTCTTTGAATAAAGTTCAAGAGCGTAATCCACATTGTAAAGGTTTAGCCTTAAATTAGGTTTGTTATTTTTTATCATCAAAACTAACTTTATTATTACTATTATTTTTTATTGTTTTTGCCAACAGCTAAAAGGCGGAGTTAGAATAATTTTTACTTTTCTCACTGTTTATAATCTATTTTCTTCATTAAAATATACAATCATGTTGTGACTACGCCTAAGTCAGACGCAAAAAGAACCAGAGCTTGGCGTGAGAGAAAACGAATGGGTGAAATGGCAGTTTAGAATGTGATAAACAAGAAAAGATAGAAGTTTTTCTTCTGTCTTGGGTCTTTACAACACTCTTTTTTATTTTATCACACACAAATGGAACTTTTTCTTTTCTAGAAAGCTCTCAAGAAATGTAATGTTCTTTACGAAAACAATATCCATTGTAAGGATTGTTTTTTCAAGAAAACTTCTTCCAGAAACTTTTTGACTTTCATTTCTGCCACAGTAATTCCATTATTATTATTATTATTTAGGAAGATAAAGCCTAATTTTACCTAGGACTACATGGAAGAGCATCCTTTTTGAATCTTTCCGTAAACTTAGCATGTTAAGAGTGGCGAAGTTGTATTGGTTTACAACTCTTTTAAACCTCAATTTAGTTTACTAGCTTCTCGACAATTGATTTTCATCTCCTGACTTCTCATTTTTGATTCCTCTGTTTCTTGATATTTTTTTTTTCATTGTTGTGTGTGTGTGTGTGTGTGTGTGTGTGTTTCCGTAATATTCGCATACTCTCTGCTGCTTTTTTTCTAGTCATTTTCATTTTGTTTACCCGGCATTCTTGCTCTGCTCTCTCTCTCTTTCTTTTTTGAGCTGCCGATTTTTCCATAAAATGCAATCCAAGAAAATTCCACAAACACGTGTTGAAAATCGAGTTAATTGTTGCAAAAATTGCAAAATATTATACAATAACATAGAAAAAATAGCTATATCAAAAGATACATTTCATTCATTTTTTATTGAACTAAACGTTCGAAAGATGCAGTGTTTGCTTCAAGCGATTACGTTCGTCACAATCAATATGTTACGTTCGTCACGCTGATAGCTAATCGTGTAAATAATTTAATGAAAATTCAGCATTTTAAATTCATTTTAAGAAATTCTTCGGAAGAGAATAAAGCAATGTTTCTTCTTATAGTCCTATAAAAAGTGTGGAACGGAAAATACGACGTTTTGTAACGAACGTAACAGACCGTTCAACACATAATTCAAATTAGGCTCAAAAAGATAAAAAAATAAAATTCAATGAAAGAAATTAAAGAAACTGAAATCTCAAAATGTAAGCATCAACTGAAATTGTTTTTTACATCGAATGTATGCTGAAAAAATTACAGGTCGCGTTTCTTGAATGCTTTATAGTTAAAATATACATGTTGTTCTTGAAGATCCTCAAGCAGTAATTATTCTACGCACGGCATCCATCTTGAAAAACTTTTTGAGAGATTTGAAAATTAAGAATGTTATCTCTAATATTATGCATAACACATTAATACTGATTGAGTTTGAAATTTTGGCCTTTAGGTTGACATTTTGGTGGAATGACCCCTATATAGCTTTTCTTGTCAAAATTCCATCCCCAAGTCCCCCCAAGACATTCCCATTTTCCTAATGGAATAATTTGAAATAAAAATGGCTATAAGAGTATCATATATTAATGATTATCACCAAAAAAAAAATAATTAGATTTTAGTGATATAATTTTTAAAATGTAAAAGTTTACAAAGAAGCGAACGCAGCGCAGTAAGCTCCCGATTATCCACGAGGCGACGATAAATGAGCTATCATTGTTTCATCTTGAGTTCATTCCTCGACAAAATCACATATTTTGCCAAGTTTACGGTGTACTTAACATATCATTTACACCATAGAATTTCTTCAGCATTCTCAAAGGATGATTTTTTTTTTTTTTTGAGCAATCACGATTGCTAGTTGTTTTCATTTGACCGTCTTTGATGTTTGGTTCCTTTTTCTACCTCCACCGTCCTCTGCAGGCGCGGCTCCTCCGGTCCTGTGCAATCTTCTTCTCCTGGTCGGTGGCGTCCATCTCCTACACACGCTCATACACATATGCGCCTTTACACACATACTCTACACCCACGCCAAAGTGCATACAAACAGGCTTATTCACACGCACAAGCCTACACATAAAGTGCTCGCCAAATTATTAGACTAAAGAGTTTCTTTTTTTGTTTTGTTTTTTGTACACTATTTGCACTAAAATACGATTTATTTTACTGTTAAAGTACAGTACATACTGTGCACTGATTATTACGTTATTTTAGCATAATTTGATGTTTGCAGGTGGCAGCACTGTTTGCTTTGCTTATGTTCTTTGTTTATCTACCTACCAGGAACATAACTTCAATAGGCTTAAACAGTTCACTAGTTCTTTTTATTAGTGTTATGTTTAACTGTTATATTTAAAGTTAGTTTTAGGTAATTAGTGAGTATGTGTATGTGAGTATATATAATAGTGAGTATAAACAATTTTTTACCTCCTTTTTTAAAAAGTTAAGAAATGGTGTAAACCTTGTGAAAACTATGGCAAAAAGACTTAAAATGCTCATCACGAACAAGGGAATGCATTCGAAATATTCGATAATTATTTCACTGTTCGTTAATGTGTCCATAGTTATGTACTCAATACAGAATTTACTTTTAAAACAGTCTTAGTCTAATAATTTGGCCAGAACTCTACACAACTATACCCACGTAACCGCCCAAGAGGAGGGGGGACAGGAGCCTTTTCTAGAAATAAGTGATTAGGGTAGTAACCAATGAGCAGGGTCTTGTCGCAACTCGTACTTGCAAAAAAAAAAAAAAAAAAAACGTAATTTGAATTCAAAATTTCTGAATACAAATTAATTTTCTTTCTTTCTTTCTTTTTTTTTTTTTTTTTTTTTTTGTCGTTTTCAAAATGAAATGTAGGGTTATTCTGAAAGAGATGGATTAACGTTTTTTCTTCGTTCTCTAAAAGTTGTAAATTAACATGTATTTTACTTTTCACTCAATATGCATAATGTGTAAGCTACTTTTTACAAAAATTTTAATACGAAAGTCGTATTTTTAAAAGAATTCCTGTTATGATTAAAAAAAAATATTTATTATATGGTCCCTCTCATCCGAAGTAGTCCGGGTGAGATGGACCATTTGAATGAGAGTGACGGACCGCGGTAAAATTATGAAATAGTTGCCCCGCTGTTATATTTATTAGTGTTTATTTTCATTATATTTTTTTAACCAATCCAAATATATATCAGACTTTACGTAAGCAGAGTGTGGCGACATTTTTGTGCTCCAGGTGGCATTCCATCTAACAACTCAAATTTTATCTTCCTTCCTTTCAAACTACAAACAGGATGAAGAAATGTTCCCTCGCCATTACAGCGTGCTAAAGGTGAAATAGGTTTTCATTTTACCTTATATATTATTGTTGCCACATTTTTAGATTATTAACGACCACTACTTCTCCAGGCTTATTATTCAACTGCAAAATAGTTTCTTTCATATGAAAGATACAAAGGGGCTTTTCTAAAAGATGATATTCTTTAAGTAGATTTTTGAGCACACATATTCTTTTTTTTTTCGATGACTTTAACAGCATTTTTCAAATTAGCTACAGTCCATTCCCACGTGTTTACGAACTTTTTCTAATAAAGGTGTTGGTTTACACTAAAATGAGAAAAACTCTATCCTTTAGGTTTTTGAAATTCCATGCTTAAAAAAAACCAAGGTTGTACAGGGTTCATATCGCTCATGTAGGTGGGGTCCATCTCAACCGCCCAGATGTGGTCCATCTCTCTCAATTGTCTGAGTGTAAAGTAAGAACCCCCCTCCCCCACCCTTTCACTGTGGATTTCACCTCGCCATTTTAGATTATTAGGAAGCCGACATGTACCCAGACAATAGAGCATCAAAAACAGTTAGATCACATTTCATACATTAGTTTAGATTGTATAATACAAACTTATGTAAAAAAAAAAAAATTCGATTTACCAAAAGGTACAATGAATTTTAGCTAAAACATTATTTAATTTTTCAGTTAGAAGCAAACAGCAGCATGTCATACAAAATGTATTTCCGTACCTGACTGAGATAGTTGTTTCATATAATGAGAGGCACATCAACAAAATTTCTGACTAGTCTATCGCACACGATGGTCCATCTCTCCCGGAATTACCCATGTAAGCATTGTCTAAATTTTTGCTTAATTTGGTACTTTAGTGTGTCTAATTGATTACTAAAATGTTTTTAAAGAACTTTAAGTAGAGTTAGTAAATAATGTCATGAACACAAACAATTCTTTGAGGCCATAGGGATCTAATTAGACTATTTAAAGCCTTAAATACAGCACGTAACACTTAAACCATAGTAGACTTCTATTAAAAAGTTTTTCAAAATCATGGTGCATCAAAGCACATTTAAAGGTTATAACTATCATGTTCCCCCCCCCCAAATGAAGTATGTAAGACCAATGTATATAGTCTTATTCTGCAGTGGGCAGGCAAATGGCAGTATCTACAGAAATGAATTTTCGAAACATATTTAAAAAAACGCGTGTACGTATTCAATACTTACACTCTTATTTTCAGCAAAAAACAAACCAGCAAGCTTGTACAATAAAGATAACTTACAATGGACGACAAATATATAAAAACAAGGAACTTTAAAAAAAAAATGAAAAATGAAAAATTTGCAGCTAGCCGTTTGCTTGCGTACCGCATAATTTTGAAAAATATTATTTAAGAATACTCGACGTTAAATCCCGGTTATCACAAATTTGCCATTTCAACTGCGCTTGCGCGCGGACTTAGCTGATTTCGAAACTCTTGCTCAAACTAATGAAAAACATTTAAATTTGTTAATATGAGATAAGAACAGATAAAAATTAAAAATTACAAAGCTTTCTTTGATTTAGTTTTTACGCCTCGGTAAAGATTGAGTTTTGCGTCTTAATTATTAATGGATTCGGAGTCTGATTTTTCTATCAAACAAAGACCCTTTTCAGGGCCAAATTTTTAACCTCAGAAGAGCTTACTCGATCTGCAGCATCACTTCCAATATAAAGCCGAACCCTCAACCTAAATACAAATATATAATACTAAGCTGTTTACGCCTAACGTAAAATATCCGCAAAAGACGGATGTTTGTAATATTCCGATCATTTTTGAAGTACATAACGTGTTTTACGTTTACGTTAAATAAATATTTCTAAACCAATAAATATTGAAGTGTAATTTTTCTCTTTTCTTTATAAATATTTTCAGTTATTCATATCCATAGTTTCATATAATGTATCCCGACATTGCTGTGAAAATACTCTAATCGCATTCATTAATTTGTTGGGACTCTAGCACAGCCTAAATATAAACAAGCAACACAAAATCTTAAAACAGAAAGCCCAGCTTAAAACAGAAAGCTAAGTCCGTGCGCAAGCGCAGTTGGAATGGCAAATTTGTGATAACCGGGATTTAACGTCGAGTTTTAAGAATTTATTGATGTAAGTGAGAAACAAACGTAAATAAAGCACAAAGTTTGAAGAAAATACAGTATATAGCTATTTCAAGGCTACAATGGATCCTCTTCATCAGTGAAAACTGCCGCTTGGTTGTTGTCAGCTCTCTCGCGACTTTCGGTTGTGTTTGTGAGCTTTTTGCACTGATGAAGAGGCTCCATTGTAGCCTTCAAATAGTTATACGCTGTATTTTCTTCAAAATTTGTGCCTTATTTGCGTTGGTTTTTTACTTTAATCATATTGTAGCACAAAGCTTATATGATAAATTTTCATTCATTTAAGAATTGATTGTTTTAAATGCTGCTATGCAAGCATATTTTCTGCTTATAACGATTCAATGTTTCAACCACAATCTTAAAGAAATCTTGCCACCTGACAATATCATTCCAATGCAAATTCCTTCCTCCCTTAAAGCAGTTTGTCGCAGGTGCTGTCAGAGCTTTACTTTCAATGAAGACAAAAGATATTCTTCGCCGATAATCAAATGCAGGTAGCTTTGAGATGTTTATTTTCGGAATTAATCTCATCGATAGTCAGCTGCAAGATCACTAAGAAAACTTGCTGAGGCAATGTGGGGGAATGATAAGTAGGAAATCGGGTCTGCGTAAATGATTTCCCGTTATTTACGCAGTATTTGCTTAAGGGGAATATAAACGTGAATATTTTGTCGCTTCATTACTTGTGTCAAAGAGATTTAATATGTGCGCGGTTTAAAGAAATGTTGTGTCTTTGAACATAATTTCCGTTTTGAAAAATTTCTCCGCAATCACTAAGCATAAACAGTAAATCTTACATTTTGAATGTTAATACATTAGCTACGCAGGTAATGTAAAAAAAATGGGAAACTTTGGCTACATATGAAGGCTGAAAGGTAATGCAAAAAGTGAGCTTGTATACATGTTATCAGTAAAAAATGGTATATATATATATATATATATATATATATATATATATATATATATATATATATATATATATATATATATATATATATATATATATATATATATTACATTTAAATCTGGTGGCGGGGGAGCCTTGAAACAAGCTCCATTATTATTTAAAAATGGTTTAACCTAATGCAAATAATATTTTATGTTATTTTCAGATACCAATAAAGGTTTTACCAGTCTGAAAATTTTTTGGGTAAAAAAAATACTTTACATAATATAGGATGGCTCTTACTGGCTTGAACACCCCAACATGGAAAAAAAACCGCTTCAGAACATACTACAGTACTCGCGACTAACAAAATCACTGGACTATAATATCAGCCGCTGTTTGGAATCAAAAAACAAGAACAGAATCATTGCAATATCAAACCATGCTAAACCATCTTTAGTGATATCACTATCGCCGTTTTATGAAATTAAACTTTTAGACATCATACGTAGTATATTGATAAAGAAACTTCAAGAAGTGAAGGAATCTCAGAAGGTGAGGAAATCTTAGTGCAAAACTTGCCCTCTCCAATAGATGTCAGAAAAGTACTTGATGTTACCCGATGCACTATACAGCAAAGAGAAAGAGAAAATGTTAAAAGTTACAAACCGTTTTGAACATTTTGTTAAGATTCAAACGATATTATATCTTAACTCTCCAATTCTGGGAAAAGTATTGGTGTATTGTTGTTTAATTAAAAATATTGTGTAAATAAACATAAATATGTACCTTATGCTTATTTAAATGTCAGCTATATTTTAGAACACTTCAAACAAAAGTAAATGAAGCAAATTATTTAGTTTTTAGAGTATTTAAACTTCAAAACCTTTCTTTTTTTAAGTGAGTGTAGGTATGTCGGTTTAAAAAATCAGCCCTTTTACAAATCAAGTGTCCTCAAAACGAATATGATTTTAATAAGCGGTTTGCACTGTATTAGAATATTTTAACTGCCAGTTTTACGCCCAAGTTTCTTTGTAAAATACTAAACGAAAATTATGCAATTAGAATAGAGCATGTTGAGTACCCTGTAATACGATGAACATAAATTGCTATATAGAAAAGTGTGGTCGCAAAAAAGTTTTTTTTTCGTTTACTTTCTCTAATTTTTATTTTCTTACGATTGCACAGATTTTTGTAAATATAGTTTATAATTACGAGTGTCGTTTATATGAATTAACCCATCAGTTATTATTTGACATTAGATTTATTAATTTTCTTACTTTTTCACGTGCCATAAGCAAAATTTTAATTTAATTTTCACTTTATGCACTAATTTATTTAAGTTCCTCTTTATAACTGATTAATACAATGTTTTTCGTACAAGAACATATTTATCTATTGTTGAAGAAAAATAGAGTTGATTAAGGATTCAATGTATCGTGGAAACATCTGGTAGCGGATATCTATATACTAATGCAAAATATTTAAAGTCAAGTAAACATATGAATTGTTAAAACCATTTTACATATAGTGTTTTTAAGTTTATTATGTATATTAAGGTAGAAAAAAAAAACTTGATTTTTTTTTCTAATTTTAAGCAACTTCTGACAAACTAGAAGTCAACACTTCTGGGAAAAAAACAGACTGTCATGAGAATTAACAGTCACAAAACGGCGTACACGACATTTTTATCTCCATGGTTACGTCAAAAATAGCGTGAATTGAACTGTGTATTTGTAGTGCATTTAGTATAGCACTAGTGCAACCAAAGTGAGATTTTTTTCCGTCACTTCTTGACAACACTTTTTTTTGTCGAATACACTGTATTTACAAAAACAATTAGAGGTGTTATATATGTCTAGGTACATAATGTATCTCTAAAACAAAGATGCAAAGTAGTTTCATTAATGTTATTATTCTTCTTATTACATTATAATTGGTTATAGTTATTTAATGATCAAATAAAAGTTTAAACCTTGCTATGAAGAGCTAGGAATAACTGGCAATAACAATTTAAGCGCATACACAGCAAATATCAACGGTTCAATAAAAACATGAAATAGGTACATAAAGCTTAAGAGGATACTAGGAAACTATTATCTTGTTCAAAAGTTAGAAACAAGTTGAAAATAATCAGAAACTGATTTTTGTTTTATAACCACGCTTATTTATTGTTTTTAAAAAGAAAGAAAAATCAGCGCATTTCACGCTGTTCTGCAAAGAAAAAAATAGTGGCTAATAAAGTTAGTGCATCACAAGAAGAAACTTGTTTAAAAAAGTCTTGTTAAAACAAGTTTCGTAAGAGATTTATCAAAAAAAAAATAAGGGCAATCCACTTAGACCATATCTATTTCCTCTGTGAAAAATATTGTTCTGCAAAGTAATCTGGTGAAATTCACATATATATGACCGAAAAAAATTGGTGATAAAAATAGATGAAACATTAAAGGCAAGAGAATTTCTGTGATATTTTCTATGCTGCCTAGACATTTTTATAATATCTCGCTTGATTTTGTAAGTTGCTAGACAAAACGAAATTTTTCTTCAACAAAACTTTAAAGTATTAGAAAATTATTAACGTCTAACATTTTTTTTTCTTCAAAACAAACATAAAACATTAAACTAGATGCGTTTTACGAATTTATTTGCATTCTTGAATAACCTCTTCAATCTAGCAATCAGTCTGTCAATATGCACGTTGTGCTTAAAATTAGTAAGGCTTTAAGGAACAATCAAACGTTTTCTTCAATAAAATTGACTTATATACGGCAGGAAGTAACGAACAGATTGAGACAAGTATTGGTTCATAGACATACATTCGAAGGAACAAACGCTAATTCAATTTAGGTCTGATTTTGGAAATGGGGCTTCGACGAAACACATCTTCATATGTCTTTCCCACAATACCAATTCATTTTTATTCAATATACACGTCATAAAGTGTGCTATAATGAGTAATATTAACAAAATGAAAAAAAAAATATATGAATAATGAATAGAAAGGCTAAAAGTCTTTGTAATTATATGTAGGCATTTGTCTTATTTAGTAGTTGTGTAGCTAGAAATGATAACTTTTTTTGAGTAACGGGAAATTTTATCCAAGTACATCAAAACAAGTATGAATATAATTTACATGTTTAAATATTTAAGAAATTTACACTTAAAGCACAAGCATTTTTAAAACATAAGTAAGTATGTTTTTTCTGATAAACAAAAACAAAACTGTTTACAGTAAAATTAAATAATTAACTAAATGCATTAACAATTAATTTGAAATTTAAAACTGGGTTATAAGTGATGATGTTCATAGTTCAACATTTTTAAATAAACTAAATTGGGTTAGAACTGTATTTTTCTACTGCTTAATTCAAAGAAGTAATTAAGGCGTAGCATTTTTGATACAATTCGCTTTTTAGCGCAACTTATTAACATGGGGAACAAATTGGGAACATGGGGCATGTTCAAACCTTGAAGTTGGTAGTTAAAAAAAATGAAAATAAAATAGCTAATTCTTGTCGTGTGTAGCATATCTATTATCTATGTTGTTTTCAGAACTGTAGGTATATAATGTATTTGGGCAGATGTGTATTTATAATCGGAAGGAAAAAATGGTATTTTCATATTACTTAAAATATTAATTTGCTTTTAAATATACTATTATTCTCATCAGAAGTTATGTTTTTATATTCCTTGAAAACCAGGCTATATTTCATAGAAAACATTTTTATGTTGCCACTATTTTGTTAATTCTAAAAAAAAAAAAAGATGCACTACAGTGTAGTATGGGGTATGTTAAAAAAATCTTTAATGCGGCATGCTAAAATAGTATTTGTTATGCCTATTCCCTTATCTTTCCCTGCTTGGTATAGTGTATTGAAATAACGTAAGTTGCTTGAGTTTACTGATTGAAATCAATAAAATTTAAATTTATTTAGAAAAATTTATTAAAATACACTGATGTAAATAAAATGTTTAAATTTTAAATTCAAGTCGATAATTTCAGGAGTTACAACTGTATTTTAGGATGAAAGCAATGTTGAATGAAAAACTTATGTACCAAACAGAACCTTCACTCAATAATAAAATTATTTTTTAAGACTATTGATTGTTCATTTGTGTTTTAAGTATCAGCACACACAGCTCCAAGATGCTCCTCCGTGGCGCATTATTTTCTCACATGTGAGTTCTTTTTTAGCATTTGATTTTAGCAGTTTAGCTGGCACTCGTTGCTATAATTCAAGTTTGAGGCAGTGAACCAACATCTTTTATTAACTAAGTTAGATACTAAAAAGTAAAACATATTCAAAGAAGCCTCAATCTCCCTTACGTAAAAAGTACACTTGTCATTACTTATGTTAAGGCAGTAAAATGATTGTTAGGTAGGGAAAACGGTTTTATTAGCTATTTAGTGTCACTAAAAGTTCATGAAAAAGAATGAATAAGGAAAGAAAATTATATTTATGACCATCCAAACAAAAAATAATTTGTTAGAATGAATTTGATACATTACGTTTAGGAAAGCGTCGACAATTCCAAACAGCAAAAACAACGAAGAAACAATATGCTTTTTACGATTACTTTTATAGAACTCTAAAAAGGTTTAATGTGTAGAGGCAAAACTTTTATGAGGTTTTAAATTCTTAGTGGAACGTATAAGGTGCAATTGGAAGAATTGGTACTGTGTATATATTTTTAAATAAATGTATGGCTAAAGTTTAGATACAGTAAATATACATTAAAAATATGCATAGGTTGTACATAATTTTCGGTAAGCAAAAAATTACACTTGAAATCAGAAAGTATTGATTTTCAACGCGTACATTATCATTGCCACAACCAATTACAAGAATTTTTGAATTATTCGAGTGGAAAAATAACGCGAACCGCAATCACGGGAAACTCATTATTTCATTTCTACATTTATATGCGATTCGCTGTATTTTTTTTTCGCGGGGGAGGGGAGGGTTGAATTACTAAAATTCTTAGCTGCAGACATTTTGAGAGAAGACCCTTATATATATATATATATATATATATATATATATATATATATATATATATATATATATATATATATATATATATATATATATATATATATATATATATATATATATATATATATATATATATATATATATATATATCACTCATCTTTTACCTCTTTTTACATGATAAAGAAAATATTGTATTGGCGGAAAAAAAATTATCTCAGGTTATGACCTAAATTTCCATGATGAACGCCCGAACTATCTGTTTTGATGATCCCCATGTTAATTACCACGAGTTTTCTCCAAACGTCTGTATATGTACATATGTATGTACGTGTTGCTGTAGAGAGCAGAAACTGGGGAGTCGCAGAATTTGAGGGAGGAGAGTTATTTTTGCAGATTTCATTTCTGGCTTATTCTTCAAAAAAGTATATCTTTTCTGTCATACGCCTTTTACACTAAATACTTTAAGGGACAATTCATTTAACAATGTTTTTTAATTTTTTCAAAAATATATGTATTTAAACCTGCCAACAATTTTTTAATAATTCTTATTATAAGATATTTTTGACTCACAACATGTGAATTCTCACCTCCGTGGCATGTCACACACCTAGTGTGACTGTTTATGTTGCTTAATAACTTGTTTCATTAAAAGTATATTTATTTATTTATTATTTATTTCACAAGTGTCTCAAATATTCATTGTTTAAGTTTAGTAAACTTCTTAATATAGTGTTTTAGTTCGTTTTAATAGGCTAAGGAATTACATCACACAATAAATTCTCACCACCGTTGCCCAAAGGCAAAATGCCATTTCTCATTAACAGATGGCAGTAATGACGTCGAATTTAATTTCCCATGATACACGGGAGCCCCCTAGTTTATTTTCAGCCATAAAGAAGTTGTGAGATTTTTGTTAAAGAACAAGAAGATAGATTTTGTTTTAAAAAGTAAGTGTGGTTATTGGGAATTCTTACCTACGTGAACTTGAATTTCAAGCATGTAAATTAATGTAAAAAAAAAAGAAGTACACATGTTTTCATACATTTAGCATGTGCAGATTGTAACAACGAACAAAAAAATACCAGAAACATGTATCCATTACGTCTAAAATTATGATAAATTCCTCACCTCCGTGATAGACCTTAGCAATGTTATTATTTCTGAGGTGAGAATAAATGATGGAGGGGACTGTCATCAATTTTATATAGCCTACCAAAATCTTAAATTACCAGTATATTCTCAAATTTACTAATTAGAAACAATACTAATATTATACTATTTTTTAACGCAAATTTGAACTGCTAGGATAACTAAAATTTGGACAATTAACAAAATTACAAATTTGATAGTAAGTTGGCCTACATTTACAATCATTAAAAAAAAATTCTTATTTTTTTTCCTTGAACAAAGTTCTTTTTTATTTTAATTTATTAGTTAAATAATTAGAATTTAGATAGGCCATTGTTTATGGTTTCCTTTAGTAGGTAACACTTTCGTTTAAGAATGAAAAAAAGAAAACAAAAGGTTTTGAAGTTGGAAAATATTTTTGTTCAAAACTTACACATTCTGAAGGGTGACCCTTCTCAGAAAATGAGCTGGTTCGAATGAAAATGCAGCAAGTCGAACTCAATTTCAAGTAACTAAAAATTTTCTTCTACAATCTTCTAAGAAATTCCGATTGCATACATTTTAAGTTCAAGTAAAGGACTTGTAATCAATCCGTGATTATTAGTTCAAAACAGACAACATTTTTATTCTGCATAATGTTTATCAAAATATCTGTATGTTGTTTTAAAGTAACTTAAAATGCATAATGATACTGTCATTCTAGAGTAAAAAAAGTTGATCTATGGAAAGTCTATATTGGTGATGTTGGAAAATATTTTTAATTGTCTGATGTTTTCAAGAAGAAATTCTAAACTTCGTGTGGAGTTTGCATCGTACATAGCAGAAAGCGTTTGAACATCGCAAACAGCAGGCCGTTTTGAAAAAAGGAAAAAGTCCTCTTAAGTCCGCAATAGAAAAACTAAAAATTAGTGTATAATGAGCAACATCTGAAAACCAAACATTTAAATGTGATATAATAAAATGTGACGCTTTGAAAGTTGAGAATGAAAAGTTTTTGTTAAAACATTTTAAGCCATTCACGAAAAAACTTCGTCATTCCGTTTCATGTAATAAATAAAGCATTTTTTTTTAAATTAAATATTCATAATGAATTTTCTCTTTCTCTCTCTCTCTTTTTCCGTACATTAGTTAGAGTTAGCTGGGCTTTAAATTTTGTAATTTTGTATTGATAAAAGCAATATTTTTTTTGTCCGAAATTTATCATTTTGCTTAGCACAAAAATTGATGTTGAATAGTAACGAATAGAATTCCTAATCCAAATGTATGTGCAGAGTCCTATTATTCATATTAAGGTTTTCCTGATTTGATTTTTATATTTTTATGCTAAGGTTGAAAATTCAATCTAGTGAATGCCTAACAAATGTCATCCCGTCAAACATGGAAGGGCTACTTAGTAGAAATAAATATTATATGAGTAAACAACTTATCTACCACTTCCTCTTAAATAATAAGAATATTTTTGCTTGTTTTTACTGTCAGCAACGTTGCACTTAAAATCATCAACGCAATAAAGGTTCAGGTAAGTGGACAATTAGTATGCTCTCATAGCGGCTAAGATACTTTACATTTAAAGGGGTCAGGGAGGTAAATTGCCCATCCTCCTAGCTGTTAAAAAATGTTTTCAAAGTAGTGGGCCTGGGTTGTGTTGTTTTTCGAAAAAAATTGCATTAAGCATCCATCCTTTATCCCTGGAAAATTTCGAAATGATGGGACTGCCAAATCTATTTTTTCCTCAATGGAAATAATTTGACCTGCACGTCTTTCATTCTAATCAGTCCAAAACTTATGTCAGTCTTCGTGTCATTCCCGTATTATTTTTTTCAGAACTAGTTACTTTTTTCCACTCTTGTGATAAATTAATTCTGTAAAAGCTGATTAATACAGATGCTTTCTTTTTCAGGTACTGAGTTATTGCCCGAAAGATATGACGGCGGATATTTGTGTACACCTGAACCGCAAAGTGTTTAACGAGCACCCTGCTATCCGATTGGCAAGTGATGGTTCTTTGCGAGCATTAGTGATGTACTTCACCATGGATCGTAGTGCTCCAGGGGATTTATTGTACCACACCGGGGAGAGTATAGACACTCTCTGCTTTGTAGTCAGTAGTTCTCTGGAAGTGATACAAGATGATGAAGTCGTTGCTATCCTCGGTCAGTGTATACGATAAAAATTTTTACTTATTCATAAAATTTTCTATTATTCAAAAATATGTGAGCATTCACGTCTCCAAAAAACATCTTTTTTTAAATTTGTAACATAAGATCCTTTCAGTTGTCATTTTTGTTCAGTTGTGTAATTTTATTTTTATTTATTTATTTATTTTTATTTTTTATTTATTTTATTTATTTATTTATTTATTTATTTATTATCCTTACATATCAAGAATGTTATTTTAATGCTCAAGAACTCACCATTGTTAAAACAGTTTCTTTAAGAGTCCACATAAAATAAGTTCATTGCTTTAATAAAATATTTCTAAGATAGTTCTAAGAAAACCTAATCCTATTTGTTTTATCAGAATGTACTATTTAGATATTCGCAAGTAAAGTTTGAAAAAAATCTTTTTTTTTTTACTTTGCTTGGGAGATAGTCGCATTTTACTGAGAGCTACAAGCTTTGAAACATTGGACACACTTAGAATTAAAATGGTGCCAACGTTTTTAATCGACATTTTCAAAAACAACCGTAAGAGCTACAATCGGGAAAATCTACCAAAAACTGGCCCATTTTATTGGCTTTCAGATGATACAACAACAAATCATATTGGGCTTCAAGTTCAGCTGAAAGTCAGGCTTTTGTTTGAAACAGTGTAAAAATCTGCATTTGTTATAAAAGGAAAACCAGCAAAGAGTCGCACTTTTCTGTTTTGAATTTTCTGTTTCACGAGAGCATGTTGCTTTCTTTGTTTAAGAAAATGATATTTTTATATAAAAATAATAGTTTTAACATTTAATTTAGAGAAAAAACACATGAGATAACGATTCGTAGAAATAAAAGAAGCATTACTTTCCCGTGCTTTTCACAAAGGGAAAATCAATAACAAAAAAATGTTACACCAACATCGATTAGTACATTTAATAAACCTGCAAAATTTACAATAGCTGCTGAAATTGGTCGCCGCCACATCTGATACACGCTCTTGCCCTTTTGCGAACGGAAACAACCGTTGCTCTTAGAGAAATTTCATTCGTTAGTTTCCCTACTGCTTCAACAAACCTGTCGCTCAATTTTTTCAAACTTGCTACTTGTGTTTTGTAAACTTCTTGTTTTAAGAATCCCTAAACAAAGAAGTCCACTGGCGTCAGGTCTGGGGATCTAGGGGGCCAAGGGATGGGGCCCATACGACCAATCCATTGGGGATACAGTTCAGTTAGAAATTCCCGAACGGCATTTGAAGAATGTGCAGGGGCTCCATCGTGTTGGAAAATGATTTCTGCCCTCTCCTGAACAGGAATAGCATCAGGAAGGTCAGGCAAATGATGTTCAATGAACTCTAAATATGTGTTTCCTTTTAGGTTACCTCGAAACACATACGAACCAATTAAATGATCTCCTATTACGCCAATCCAAACATTTATGCTGAATCGAGTTTGGAATGATGAGTTTTGGGTTAAGAAAAGATTATGTTCAGTATAATGATGCCAGTTATGCAAATATATGATGCCCCCTCTAGTGAACAACGACTCATCTGTCCACATTATCTTTCTTAGAAAATGATGATCTTCAGTGTCTCGGGTTAGTAGCCATCTGCAAAATGTTACCCGCTTTTCTAAATCTGAATTGCGCAGTTCTTGTACTAGAGTAAAATGATACGGGTGATACTTGTTTTGGTGCAATGCTTTCATCACTTTACGTTGTGATAGTCCACCTTCTATAGCAATCGATCGTGAACTCACACTTTGGTTTTCCACTACTCGGTCCAGCACATACTCCTCAACATTGGCAGAACGGTGATCCTGGCCCCTCTCGAACAACGTACCAAATGAACCTGTCTCTCTGAGCTTTCGATGTATAGAGACAAACACATCTATTAGATGCAGAACGATTTGGGTAACGGAGCCGGTATTCTTTCTCGGCTCTGCGAGCATTACCATCACAAAACCCGTACACGAAATGCATGTCAGCATACTCTTCGTTAAAAAATCGAGACATACTCAAAAATCGAGAAAATAATATAGCAACTTATCTTTAGAAACTTTAACGAAAACTTTCAAAAACTAAAAACACACTCTCTACTGACTTACTGTAAAAAGAATCATAATTCTAGCAATTTTCAAAACACATTTACAAAATATCAGAAAGAAGCAAACGATACATAAAATATTATGACAGATGAATAATTCTGTTTAGTTTTTATCATTAATTGTTTTGTTAAACAAATGCTTTTTATTTTCAGACGATATTTTTCACAATCATAAATCGTAATCGGAAGTCTTTTGATGGGTCTGTATACGTTTTAAGGTCTTATAATGCAGGAAGCTCATATTTAGAGTTCATTGAACATCATTTGCCTGACCTTCTTGATACTATTCCTGTTCAGGAGAGAGCGGAAATCATTTTCCAACACGATGGAGCCCTTGCACATTCTTCAAATGCCGTTCGGGAATTTCTAACTGGACAGTATCCCCAATGGATTGGTTGTATGGGCCCCATCCCTTGCCCCCCTAGATCCCCAGACCTGACGCCAGTGGACTTCTTTGCTTGGGGATTCTTAAAACAAGAAGTTTACAAAACAGAAGTAGCAAGTTTGCAAGGATTGAGCGACCGGCTTGCTGAAGCAGTAGGAAACTAAGGAATTAAATTTCTTTAAGAGCAACGGTTGTTTCCGTTCGCAAAAGGGCAAGAGCGTGTATCAGGTGTGGCGGTGACCAATTTCAGCAGCTATTGCAAATTTTGAAGGTTTATTAAATGTACTAATTGAAGTTGGTGTAACATTTTTTGTTCTTGATTTTCCCTTTGTGAAAAGCACGGGAAAGTAATGCTTCTTTTATTTCTACGAATCGTTATCTCGTGTGTTTTTTCTTTTTATTAAACTGTTAAAACTATTATTTTTATATAAAAATATCATTTTCTCAAACAAAGAAAGGTACATGCTATCGTGAAACAGAAAATTCAAAACAGAAAAGTGCGACTCTTCGCTGGTTTTCCTTTTTTTAACGAATGCAGATTTTTACACTGTTTCAAACAAAAGCCTGAATTTCAGCTGAACATGAAGCCCAATATGATTTGTTGTTGTATCATCTGAAAGCTAATAGAATGGGCCAGTTTTTGGTAGATTTTCCCGATTGTAGCTCTTACGGTTGTTTTTGAAAATGTCGATTAAAAACGTTGGCACCATTTTAATTCTGAGTGTGTCCAATATTTCAAAGCTTGTAGCTCTCGGTAAAATGCGACTATCTTAATGCGAAAGGTATCATTTAGTAGGATTTAGTCTGCTCTTTCCAAATATGTAATTTACCTTGTATGTCCTACAAGAATTTCAGAAATCGGCCGTTTTCTCAGAATTTTGTTTTTTTACTCATTTTTCTTAAATTTACCAAAACTCGGTTACGGTTAAGGATTGGATACGATAATGGGTGGTTCTATGCTCCACTTGGGCTCATCTATCACCCCCTTTCGTATGGCAGATTCGATCGAACTCACCCTGTATATTTATAATTCAAAAACGCTCTAATAAAGTTGATAAATATTTATATATATAACTGGATTCTGTTATGCAAAATTATGTCTGGAAATTTAGTATTAACTTTAGAAAACGGTTAAATTGGGAAGAAAAAAAAATTAAACTTGCTTTGAATTTTTTCTTTTAATTACTTATCACATAGTACTTAGTACACTTCAAGTTGTTCTTATGTTTTTTTCATTTTTTTTCAAGCCTTTTATATAACAGAAAACTTAAGACATTTTATTCTGTTTCTGAATTTATAAGTCGTTTCTGAGAAAAACCCTTTAATTTTCTAATTTAACACTTGATGCAATATTTACATAAGTTGCGTCAATTGTGAAAACTATTAATCAGAAGCTCGGAGTTTATAGAAATTATTAGAAAACCGCCCGTCAAGGCATGGCGGGTGAAAATTGCTTCTACATTTGAGCGCACAGTTGCCTCTTTGGTGATATCTTGATACTTGAAATTTTAACCCCAACTCCAGTGGATTATCCCTAAACTCCAGTAGACAGCTTTAAGTCTTAACCACCTTTTCGTTTTTAGCCTACTTTCCCAGTCAGAGAAAGAAGAAGAAAGCATGAAAGAAGGCTTAATGCATCTTGAAAATATCGCGAAAAACAAAAAAACAGTCAAAAGTAAATTAATTAATAAATAAATATCGAAAAATTAAAAATTGGATAGTAGGGTAATGGGATGGGGGAAAATGCCTGTCCGTTTGTCTGTTTGCTCCCCCCCCTAATAACTTTTGAGTGAATAGTCCAATTCGAACTTTTTTTTCTTTGTTCAAAAGATTTTGGCGAGGACACCTCATTCCTGTATTTCAATTTTTGATTTGAGCAACTTTAATTCAATTTTGAACAGTTCAAAAAAACTTAACATTAGCACCTACGGGGAAGATCAAGGCAATATCGAACTTAGAAGCCAATTTGCTTCAAACTTTGTAGGAAAAAGCTTTTGATGAAGAACATCTACAGAAATTATGTTTTTGATTTGAACAATTTTCTGTTCAATTTTGAGCAGTTCAAATCCCTTAACATTAGCGCCTACTGGGAAACTAAAAGTCAATATAGATTTCGAACTTGAAGACGGATTTACTTCAAACAAATTTTGTTTCAAATAGCTCTTGACGTTGCTCCGAGAATTTTGGAGCTACTGACGTCGACTCCGACTCCTTTTTCAGAAAATTTGTCGGACTCCGACTCTCAACTTCGTTTTTGACTCCGTGGCTTTGGCAAACATTTTACAGGGAGGGAAAATGACGGAATTCGACTCTTGGAAATTCGGCTCCGACTTCAATTCTTTTATCCCAAAATAAGTCCGACTCCAACTCCGCAAACATTCGCAGTGTTGCGGCCTTTAAGGAAAAATAACTGATTCCAATTCCAAGTATTTGAAAAACTTTCGGCTCCCGAATCTGTCTCTTTTGTCCCAAATTGAGATTGACCCCGACTCCACAGCCATGGATTTACTGTAAAATAATTAATCTTTTCATAATTTGTTTTCATTTTCACTCTAAAGTTTCAATTTATGCATTTAGTTTTTGAAAGAAAAATTCGGACTTCTTTATGTTTCTACATCAAGATATGCGCAGACGATTATTTTTTTCGACAATGAAAATTATTTCTTTTAAGTTGACATTTTATTGTTTTATTTATTTTTGAAATTATATTAATTCATTTTTTAAGTAATTTTTTTGCGGTAAAACAAACGATTTTTTACGATGCATTTATTTTAATGAGCTAATTAATTTTAATTATTTTTTTTCTTCTTTTTGAAAGCGGCGAAAGATTTTTTAATGGAAAAAAATGTATTAGTTTCTTTGTTTAAAAGGTGCTGCTACTTTATGTGTTCGTTTATTTCATTTTTTTCTGCATCTAATTTTTTAGGTGAGCCAAGCCTATTTTGTCTATAGAAATCGGCTTAAAATAGTTTAAAAATTATGGCATAAATAATTTGCGATTTTAGTTAATTTTGTGAATATTGATCAGATACTAGATAGTCGATATTGGTACACGGGAAAGTTGACTCGTTTAGTTCTGGATGGAACTTTTTGTTTCATTCCCGTAAAATTACAATCTTACAAGTATAACAAAAAAATACCGGATCCAGTTTAGCCTTTTAAAAATAAATCATTTTCCTGCATCTCAAACATTGCCAGAAAATCTTATCAAATTGTCATGCTACGGCACGAGTTTCATTGTTGGTGACGTCAGCATTACTCGATCAGTGAATTGTCTATTATATCAATGAGGATAGGGTGTTTTCGAAAGACTCCCAATATAAGTGAAACTTTGCATTACATTGAAACATTATGAATATTCATCAATCACTTTTGAATAGCTTAGGTTGTAGTTTTCATTCCTTCACTTACTTTCAATTATATACATACTAGAAAGTCGCTTGTCAAGGTATAATGGAAGAAAACTGCTTCTACTCTTCAACATTTTGAAGAAGCAATTGCCTGCTTGGTGATAGTTTGATAGTTTAAATTTTAACTTTAACTCCTGTGGATTAACCCTAAACTCCAGTAGATAGCTTTAATCGTTGACCACTTTTTAGTTTCTTCGTTCTCCTAAAATGACAGTCTTACCAGTAAATCAGTAATGTGGCTGGATCCAGTTCATCCTTTTCAAAATAAAGCCTTTCCCTGCTTGTCAAACACTGCCAGAAAATATTATCAAATCATCATGGCGTAGCGCGAGTTTCATTGTTGACGACGTCAGGAGCGTTACTTGATCATTCGCTGTTACATAGTATTTGAAGATGGTCCACTGTGCATGCTCTTTTTCGTTTTTAAAAGGATAAATTATCGTTTTCATACACATAATCATACTGAAGCACATAGTAATCTGACAGACCATCGCAATGGCCCAATCTGCAGAGTGCTAAACTTCGAACCCATCGGTCTCAGATCGAGTCCTGGCAATGACAATCTAGACCTATTCACCATAAAATTGCATATTTTAACAAAAAAAAGGGATTACAAACAACGATAACTCTAAGCAGTACTCGAAATGCGTTGGTTACGTGTTTCAACGAATGCTTTGTTGATAACCCAGATTTGTAACCCAGCGCAGTAAACGCAACAACGAATAACGAAAGGAGCCGTGATGGCCTGATCGGTAGGGCATTGGACATGTGACCGGAAGGTTCCTGGTTTGATGCTATCCAGTCGAAGATCCACCGTCTTCATTAAGGGTAGCTGGGAGACGTTAAATACGATCGTGATCACAAAGTCATCCAAGTGAAACGATAGCTCTGACGGTGTTAAGCCAGGGGTTATTCGGCTTCTGGTTTGGTTCTAAATAATTAAACTTTCCCTAGATGGTGCTGCCATCTATCGTATTGTCTGAGCCAAATTGGACTTTTACCAAATTAGGTTGAATAATTAAACGGAAGCCGTACCTCTCTGCCTCAAATCAAGTAGCCTCGCTATTCGTGCTCGGGTCCCCGAGTGGCATTAGTAACAACAACAGCAACACGATAAAGCGAGAAGAGGGCATGTGCGACTTTTTGTCACACAAAACAACTACGTCACTCCCACCGCACAAAAGTTTGCCGATCAGAATTTCAAAGCCCTCGCATAACAAGTTTTACTTCAAAAAACCGCGCTACCCGTACCTTTCTGCGGAGTCGAGTTGCAAAGCATAAAAATGGGAAACGTGAATTTTATCACGTATTTCTTTGATGGAACTATTCAACTGTGTCCTTTCTATTATTGATAGGTATCTTTCTAAAGAAGTTTAAAGTCATTTGATCAGAAAAACTCAATGTCTTTGGCAGTATTTGATAAGTCTCTTTTCGAACGTGAGTTGCATGTTCTTTTCTCTCTCTCTCTCTTTTTTTTTCATTTTTCTTTTTTCTCTCTTAAGTCAAAATGAAAGTAGAGTATTAGATTGCATTTTCTGATTAATAATGTTCATGTTTCAGCATACTGGCAATAAAAACTGACGCGTTTGTTTGTTTTATTACTTAACAAGTTTTGTCAATAAGTTTTGATATTCTATTATTTTAAATTTGGGTTGTACAATCGGAAATTGAAACTGTAGCTGGTTATAACATAAAGGCATAGACAATCTTCTTCTTGGAATTTAATATTACTAAGCAAAGCTTTATTATTTTGTTAATATATTATACTTATTAGATAATATCTGAATACACTTGTAAAATAATAAAGTCACGAACCAAAATGAAATATTCAAGTGCAATTAAAAACAAATGCAATTATAATTTTCTTTCTTTATTTATTATTTAATTCTTAGGTTGTATACAAATAATATATTTCAAACAAGACAACTACGACATTGTTTTTTCTTCGGGAGAAGGAGATAGGGGATCATTGAAAAAAAATTACAAATAAAAAAATAATAATAATTAAATTATTAAGACTAATATTAAGAACTTAAGACTAAGACTTCCTTAATAAATTTGCTAGGGAAAATATTAAAAAAGTATGATATTATGTATTATTTAAGATTAAGTTCAAATCAGCAACGCCGTGAAGTAGCTGCGGGTATCATATACTATACGTAATGTATATACAGAGTCAATCATTTAAACTTTCTCAATAGGGATGTAAAACTATTGCTTTTTTTAAAAAAAAGTACTACCAACAAGGTAAAAATAACAAAATACCTACATTTTATTACATACATGCTATTATTTTCTGAGTGATATTCAAAGGCAATTCGTTTCTAAGCCAAAAAAAAGGAATAAATATCAAATTTTCGGTAATATAGTTAATTGTTAACACACATATAATTTTACTGATGCTGAATGAGGCAAAATTTAATCCAACAACATGTGCGTTTCTACCAGTCACGTACAGGGTGATGAATTGCCTCTAATGAGCCAAATGTTTGGACAATTCCCAAATTTGCTCTTCTCACTGAGGGTGCTAGAACATTTTTAAAATAATGATACAATTACTTGATGTAATTAATGTATGGGGAAGATCGCTAATACTTGTTGCGTACGAAATCGTACGTCTTTTACCCCTCTCAATGACGAAAAATATGTCTTTATTCATTAATATAATTCCTATTTTAATTTCTTTTTGGCAATTTATATATTATTTAGCAAACATTTCTGCATGTGTTATTTAAGAAGAAAAAAAAATATTTGCTTAACCACTCATATTCATACACATATTCGGAACTGATCGCTCCGATTGTACCGATAAGTTCGTAAATACGCATCAAGTCATCTTCGCTTTTCACGACTTAGGCATACATTTTATCTTGAACGCAGTGTGTCAATAGGTACAAGCATATAGGTAAAAAAATAAATATGTGATTTTCATTGCAACCAAAAAGTTATTTGAATAAAATTTAAAGTTTAATAAATATAAAATCACTCAAATAATAAAATAAGAATAATAAAAAATAAGAGGCATCGTTCGTTTTCAGAGAAATAAATAGTTTAATTTAATCCGTAAATTTAAGTTGGAATAAATTAGTTTGGAACAAAATTGTTTACCTTTTTACAGATCACTAAAAAGAAGGAAAAAGAAAAGAAAAAAAAAACACACTTTTGGCTTTTTTCTAAAAAAAGGGGTAGGGAAGGCTGAAACTGCTTACTACACATTTTCTGAACAGTTATACTAGTCGTACACTAAAAAAATTCGGAAATAATGAAAAAAAAAAGAAAAAAAAAACAGTTACACATTTACCAACTCTTTTTTTTTTAAATTAAAAATCGGTATACGTTGAAGAAAATAGAACGGAAAATAACGAATATCCATGTTACAGAAGAATGGGGATACCGGAACCATGATACGAAGAATGGGGATACAGCGACCATGATACCAATAGGGAAACCGGGACCATGATACCAAGAATAGGGATACCGAGGAACCATGATACCAAGAATAGGGATACCGAGACCATGATACCAAGAATGGCGATACCGGGACCATGATACCAAGAATAGGGATGCCGGAACCATGGTACCAAGAATGGGGATACCGGGACCATGATACCAAGAATGGGGATACCGGAACAATGATACCAAGAATAGGGGTACCGGCACCATGGTACTAAGAAAGGGGATACCGGGACCATGATACCGAGAATAGGGATACCGGGACTATGATAACAAGAATGGGGATACCGGGACAATGATACCAAGAATGAAGATACCGAAACTATGATATAAGAATAGGGATAGCGGGACCATGATACCAAGAATTGGGATACCGGGACCATGATACTAAGAATGGGGATACAGGGACCATGATACCAAGGAAGGGGATACCGGGACCTTGGTACCAAGAATGGGGATACCGGGACCATGACACCAAGAATGGCGATACCGGGACCGTAACACCAAGAAAGATACTACTGGGTTTTCGAATAAATTTTTCCCAAGTTAAAACGGAAGTATGCGATTAAGCTGTAGTTCTAATTTAACCTTAATTGCGTATTTTTTTTTTTTTTTAAACTTAGATCTTTGCATTAAAAAAATTACAATAACTAAAACTTATCCAGGATCCAGGAGGATTTTTTTTCTGATGTAATTAGATAGAAAGTTAAAACATAGAAATCGTTAAAAAAAAAGGTTACCATGAATTCCCAATGAAAGGGATACCGGGACCTTGATACCAATAAAGCTAATGCCTTTTTTTTTTTTTAAATTTCAAGTTCAAACTGTAGAATTCCTTATTCTGTAATAAACCTCACGTGCATTTTTATCTTTTTATGAGCTTATATCTGTGCATTAAAAAGTTAAAATAACTAAAACTTACCCAGAAGAAACATTTTTTTCTGATATAATTAGACAGAAAGTTAAAACGCCAAAATCATTAATTTAATTAGTATTCGTTAGTACAAACGACGTGGAAAGAATCTAATTACTCCTTCGCCAAAGTGTAATTGATTAATAAATTTCTAAACTTGAAGAATAACAATTTCAGCATGTTTGCAGCCTGATAAAAGTCATACTAATCTATTTCCCCACTAAGTATTAGTGAAACTTTCGAATGGAATGATTACACAGTTTAAATTTATGTCTCTTAGGAATCTTGAAACCCAAGTAGCGCTAATTATGCTGCTTTAAATATAATAATGTAATTTCTAATGCATTAACTAATTACTTTGGCAATAGATTCCCAAATTCACATTGATGTTTGCTTATCATTAAGATAAGCACAGTTTCAGAATTAATGACCTTCCCAAAATGGATGCCAACCCCCTTTTTTAGCAAGCAATATTCTCATTTTCTAAAGTAAGTATAAATGACATTTTTACTGTGGCAAACGATTTTATCCACAGGTGATTAAAAAAAAAAAACCTCTCTAAAAGGGTTTTTTTTTTGAAACCTATTTGTGATGAACAAAATTAAAATAAAGTTTTTGAGCAGAACAATAAAATATTGATTTGTTAGATAGTTTTGCTTGTTGTCGAAACTACTAACCATAATGATAAGGAATTACGTAACACCAAATTATTTTAAGAAAAATAATTTTATCTTGAACATTTTACGGAAGTTGGGATTCATTAAAATAATTTCTTGATTTTTTTTAACATATTCCTTAAAAATGGTGCTGTTTGATGAAGGTTAGCAAATTTTATTATTTACGACAGTAAATAATGAACTTTGCTTTGCTAACCTTCATCGACATTAGTTTTATAAGACCTACGAAATAGGTCACATAAAACTAAGAATTTTCTTATATTGCATTAATATTGCAAATTAAGCGAGCTGATGTGCACAGCACATGACTTCCTTTTACGCTATTTAATCACACTAGTGCCTTGGAGAAAGAAAGGAAACACTTGAAATTGTTTCACCCCTAGTTTGTCAATGCAAAAAATAATTTTACAGACATTAATTTTCCAAATATTGACAATTTGGGCCGTGGATCAAAATATAACGCTCTAAATATTACCAATAGCGCCAAATTGAAACCAGATTTTATTATTATTTTTTTTTTGTCAAACTCATCACCAACTTGGCGATATGTCACCAAGTGTTTGTCAAACTCTCACATCCCTTGATTTTTGCGTATTGAAATTAAAATGATTTTCCTCCAAAACGGTATAAAGTAGCCCTTTTGGAACATCCGAATGCTACCGAAAGAAGAGGTGCCCAACTAGACCCCACTAGGAGTCTACATACTGAATTTCAACTTTCTACGACATACAATTTGTGAGTTTTGCGAGATACATAGGCACATACGCATGTGCATGCGTACATACAGACGTCACTAGAAAACTCGCAAAAATTAACTCAAAAAATCGTCAAAATGATTATTTCAGGAGTTCATAAGTTCTTAGGTACATATTCACGTGCGGTCGGAGCGAAAACACAACTCAACATTCCTTCTGGCGTGAGGAAAACGGAAATTTAATCCGATATTTGAGTGTTTCTTCTTTTTTTTTTTTTTTGCAAATACAATACTTTTTTTACTGCGTAAAAGGACGTAATATTTTGTAGACCTTACAAAACTTGAAGTGCTTGAAGTATTGAAAAAATTGTTAAAATATGTCCAGTAGTTTTGAAGTGTACTCCGGACATACATACATACACACAGAAGTGGCCATTTAGGATTCCTAAGAAAGCAATAAATGGCATGCTTGCTCCAGAGAAGCTTTGATTCAAATTTTTTATTATGATTACTATTGATATTGCTGTTGTAAGGCAACGAATTTTTCTAGCAATGCATTTTATATTTAATCATTTAATGGGGAAATTTACTATTTTCCATCATTACTTTTTTAAACTATGTTTTTTAGAAGTAAATTACAGCCTATGATGCTTCCTGATAATGTAGCTATCTGTGGTGAAAAAATTGCTAATATCTGTCCAATAATTTTGAAGTTTACCCCGGAAATACATAAATACAGAAGTAGCCATTAATGTATATAGAAAAAGAGATATCTTTAACCTGTTCCTACACATGGTATAAATATTTTAAATAGTTGCTATGCTACTCTAAAAGTATAAAAAGTAGATTTAATTTTTTTGTTAAAAACTTTTAAATAATCACACTCCTAGTTTGTGGTAAATCAAAAACAAACGACTGTTTTACACTTATTCATTTAAATATCAATAATTTAACATTTTTGTGAATGATGCTAAATTATATATCCAAATCGACATCGAAGGACCATCACTCTGCCTTATTCACAGCAAAACTGGAAGTTGTAAATATCTCATGTATGCTGTGAGCACTTAACTAAGAACTTAACTAAGGGTGTGAAAGTTGTTTCAGATTGTATGAGAGGTTTACTACCTACAGTTGAAAAAGATGTGAAAGACGAATGATCATAAACAAGGGTGAATCTACAGTCTATGGATATCGTACCGAACAGTTTGGTTTTCACTCGCAAAAGAATTATTTGTTAACTTGAGGTATAGTAATATTTTTTGCAGTACTTACGCAAACCTAACAGTTTTCTGAACATATAAGGTAAAACACCAGTCGTGGTCACTTCAAGTTTACTTTTGCACTTCGAAAAAAAAATGAACAATTGTACTGTGAGTGAAATACACCGCCAGCTCAGTCATTTCCAGCCGAGGATTGCAGTTTCGTGCTTATTAGCACTCGTCAGCCCGGCATTGGAAAGTGACTTAGCTGGATATGGAAAACCTCTTAAGGAAGCCAAGAGTGCGAAACAAACTTGTAGCTAATATAGAATTAGCAGACCAGACGAGTGACCGAAGCAATGGTTCGGTTCAACTCGAAGCTTGAACACAGGCAAGGTATATTCAATAAATTACCGCCCATTAGCTTGGGGCTAAAGCAGAAATACGTGAAATACACTGCAGTCCTCGGCTGGAAATGACTGAGCTGGCGGCCATAGGCTGATCTATGATACTGGTAGACAACAAATTTGATAGCAATAAAAGGATTGAACAAGGAAGAAAAAATTCTTTTAAAAGATCGAAAAAATGAAAACATCCCAAAATTCCCTGGGGCCTCATCAGGGTGTACTCCCCAAGGGTAGGGAAAAACCATGAGATGTTTCGTGAGTGCTGCTGGCGAAATTGCCTAAAAAAGCAGCACTAGTCCCCGACTTCCACAAAACTAGCCATAGGGGTACTGAAAGTCCAGAATATCAGCATGACAAGAAATAAGAACATTGAACCTTTTACAAACGAAATTGATATTGTCCTATTTTCTATTATATAAAACTCGTATTTTTCGTTTGTAAAAGGTTCAATGTTCTTATTTCTTGTCATGCTGATATTCTGTACCCCTATGGCTAGTTTTGTGAGATGTCGGGGACTAGTGCTGCTTTTTTAGGCAATTTCACCAGCAGCACTCACGAAACATCTCATGGTTTTTCCCTACCCTTGGGGAGTACCCCCTGATGAGGCCCCCCAGTATTTTGGGATGTTTCAATTTTTCGTTCTTTTAAAAGATTTTTTTCTTTCTTGTTCAATTCTTATATTGCTATCAAATACATACACATACACACACACACACACACACACACACATATATATATATATATATATATATATATTAAATATTTAAGGGAAAAAAGTGCATTTTCGTATGTTAGACATAAAAACAAAAATATGTCGACGATAAACTCTTGAGAGCTATTAATAAGAAGAATAAAAGGTTATCTTATACCTAACAATAAACACTCAACATTTTTATTCTCAGATAAGGCTATTAACTTCTTCTCATACGTAACAACGTAAATTGAACTACAATTTCAAGAATATAGAAATCGGGATCGTAGATCACTGCTTAATATGTGAGGAAAACTATTATAACCCTAGCATTAAACAAGAGAAATAAAATGTTTCGGGCCGTGCTCATTCTGCGGCTTGAAGTTTTATTCCAGAACATTACCTTTAGGCACTGTTATATTTCATGACCCTAGTAAAAGAGTATCCCAGCGATTTAAGTTCCGAAATCAAAAGTTTTTGAATTTATGTCTTCCACTGAGCCATAAAAAGGATCAGCATTTGTAATATAAAAATTGATGAATTTTTTTCTTTACTGCTTCAGTATGAAAGTTTTTTGTTTTTAAGATAGCTTATTTAATGTTCTTGGAATTACACAATCACTTTATTATCATTAATGTAATCGTAAATGTAAGACAGTTGTAATAGAGTATTTGTCAAAAAAGAAGGACCCGAATTCAAAAAATAATAGCTATCCAGGTGCTAATCTGTTTTTATCAAATTAGCTTTTGGTAGAAAAATGAACTTTCGATTATCGTGCACCTGCTGTTAGGCACAGCTAATGGTCATTTTTAATCGCCATTTTTGTTTTTGGCCGCTTCACAACAAAAATGTTATATTGTTCTACGTTTTCAGCCATATGGGATAAGTAACTATTCTGCTATTCTTGGTTTTCATTGGTAATGAATTTATCAAAGCGGAATTGCTGTACACTGTGTGGTCGTCCCACAAATGGTCTTTACTGCAAAAATGGTACGGTACAGTGTTCTACGTTTCAAGCCGTATGAGTGAAGTAACTATTCTGGAAAGCATGATTTTCGTCGGTAATAAAGTCATGGTAAATACAGGGCAAGACAAGATGACCAATTTCAGTGAAATGGCAAAATGCATTTTTTTTCAACGTTTTAAATTATTATTCCTCAATAAATGAGATAGGTTTCCTTTTAGTTGGAACCATAGCATTGAAAACCCTCAATTTGTTTTATCATTGCCATTTTAACAGAGCAAAACCTATTAAGTAATGCATATACCAAACAACAAGAAGTTGACTTCGGATGTCTCGTACGTGATGCATGCAAATAAATTAAATTTTAAGAAACACATTTATTTAATGAAAACAATACTGTGTCAGAGATATCTTCTGTATATCAAATGTAACGTTAAAAAATGCGCTCACTCCTGTTTAATTAAAGTATTAAGATCTGTAAAAAAATTTGCTGAAATTATCGAGTCGGATTGTCCCGTACGTAACGGTGAAACAGCGGTCTAAATTATCTTGCTTACTATTTGTGTCAACTTTTTTTTTTCTTCTGAGTTTAGGATTATAATGTTTCCTAAAGTATAAGCATGCATTCTTTTTTCATTGTTAGTTTCTTTTTTTTTTTTTTCAAAATAAAGCTGCTGCCGCCTAAAATTGCACAACCATTACAAAACTCGAATGTTATTCAAATTCGAAAATTAGATCCAAACATTCTGCAATTGCTTCTTCACGACCTAAGAGACCCAACATTTAATAGGTATAGATTGCACTTCCATAAAAACCGAATACCCTTTCATTCATGCTTTGAAGAAAAATTTATCTTCTTGTCAAAGTTTTCCAATCATATTTACCGCAATCATATATTATGAAAAATATATTCGTATCATTACTTTCAAAAAGCAAGGAAAATAATGGAACCGATTTGTTCTAAACAGCACTTTTTCGAAAAATAAGCACATAAAATGCAAAAGGATTCCGAAGGATCGTCCGAACATATTTATGAGGTGCATTTTTTGTGAATTTTTATTTGAACTTTCAGAACGCGATTTATTTCATGCTTTTTTTTTTTCCTTTGAAAATTATACTAGAACTGTAACAAACACAAATACAAAAATGAAGACGAAATGTTAGTCTGCTGTACTATAAGTACTTACACTAGTAGACACATTAAAAGAAGGAAATCATTCTACTTATTATTTCGAGAAATATTGCGCAGTAATAAGCGGAACTACGTACTGTCTGACCACGGATTGTATAGAAAGACAAACATCCGTATTACAGTCGGAAAAGGACAAATCTATTATTTTTTTTTACCGATGTCAGCTTTTGCAGAAGCAGAGTCTCATTCAAATGAGTGGAATACGCGCATCAAATTTTTACCTTTCCCCCTTTTTCACATAGATTCGTCTTATCTGGACGTTTGAAAATTCCATGCAATCCGTGGTTGGACTATACGGATGCAATTTATTGATTTACAATAATGTGTTTGAAACATACTACTTTCAGTTATTAGCAAAAATAGTTAAGCCAAAAGTCCAAATAGGTCCAAACTTTAGGTTTAAAGATATGAGTTAAAATGGTGTTAGTATGCCATGTGGTCACCACTAACATACACACAACATGTGCAAGGAGTACTCATGCTGCCAACACAGGAGTTCAGATTGCTTGGGAAAGCCGCAGCGACTGCTCATCCAGAAAAGTTTTTTTCTCTAATTGATTAGTTTGGGTCTATGCATTACATCTGCCCCCCCCCCCCCCCCAAGAACTTCCCAAGCATATTCCAGAGGACTAAGGTCAGTAGATTCGACTGACCATTTTATTTGGTAAATATATTCGTTTTCAAAACATAGTCATCAATCATCTATGCTGTATGTTGTCATTTGTTGCCTCAAAAATGGCCAAAGATTCAACAGCAGCCCTGAAAGGTCCCACGTAGAGCAAAATATTCTCCTATCTGTATCTCTGGACAGTCACGGAACCATACTCAAACAGATGGAGCTGTGTGTGAGTATTCTGTCCAATTCTTGTCCTGATTATCAGTCCTTCACTTTCATGTATGTTTTATTCCATGATATTGCTGGAGTGAATGATGGGTTGACCCAAATTTCTTTTATTTGAAGACTCGGCAAAATTGAGATTGTAAAGCTATGTTGTTCTTTGTAAAGTTGCTTCCAGTGTTGGTCCTGACGCTCTCGTTTTTGAAAGGAAGTGAGTGGCATTAAAATAGTCATTTTTCTGGCACACAATCCAGTCTCATGTAACTATCTGGCAACTGTATTCCTTGAAACTGGATGTAGACTTTCTATTGCGCTAGGCTGAAAGTACCTAATACCTGTTTTCGTTGTCCTTTATGGCTCTGTGATGACTTGTTTAGGCTTTTCAGACTGGTTTTACACTTTTTCAAAAAAAAAAAAAAAAAAAAAAAAACACTTCGTGGTCCAATTACGTTGCGACGTAAGATTCGGACTGTCCCAATTCAAGCCAGACGACGGTATACTTACGACTAAACAATTGTGTAGTCAGAGTACTTAAAACTCAACTTGTGCTTTCTCACTCCAGTTACGGGTGTTACGAATGCTTTTGCTTTCTCTTACTGCAAGTTAAAAATAGTTCTCAAACTTCCATAACTGTAAAGTATCTACAAATTCTACCTGACATAATAGCTAGCTCCTGGAGCATGAAAGCGTATGCAATGGGAAGGCGTTCCTCTCATAAAAGTTAAATTAAACTCCGACAACCTCTTGTAATTTTCTCTTGCTTGGTACATCAGAAGTTAGCTTGCAGACTATTACTAGTATGGGATCTTTTTCAAGATATATTTGGAATTAGTTCTTCATCGCAGTACACTACCAAGAGGCTACAGCTATCGATTAGAAGGTTTTTTTTTAATTTAATGACTAGTTCAGAGCAGCTGTTTTTTCCTTTGCCGTCTTATAGACAAGTAACTATTAAACCTTCCACATTTTGGCACATAATTTTTACTGTAGCAACTACTATCAAAGAGGCACTTCTGTCTCCTATATTGGCTCTATCGTGAGGGATAGAATCTTATTTTTTAACTGATTAAACATTTTTTACCTTGAACAATCATTAAAAGTTTGAGGCAGTGAGAAGCAAAGGGATGTAAGTGAACATTTTCAAGTTTCGAGTAAAACGCGTTTAAAGATAACTTCCTAGGTAGACTTTGATTGAATTTGTTTTCTAAATCATGCTGTACAGCATCACCTTCCAGGTCAACTAGCTCTATATCTTACCCCAAGATAGAGGAGAGGTTCTCCTACCATGTGTACTGGTTATCTCCAAATTTTTAATTTTGCCACTTACATTCTTTTGCTTCTCACTGCTTCATTTGAACTTTTACCCCTTTGAATGCAGTAGTTATTGGGATAACGGTAGTAAAAACGGTTCATCATCTGTCCAAATTGGTAATTTTAAGACGCATTTGATTTTGTTGCTCGACCTGTAAATATTATTTAATCAAACTAAAATTCTGCATGCATCATAATTATGGATGTGGATTTATATTGTGGAAAAAATGTCAAGGTGAGAAGAAAGAAATTGAATGCAAAAGTGTTTTGAAGCACCCTATATCTATCTATCTATCTATATAGCTATATATCTATCTCCTATTCATCTATCTATATAACTATCTCTCTTACATTATGTTGCATTTACCATCAGAGAGAGCAGCCTAAGTACTAAAAGTACCAAAGTTAAACTGTTATTTGGGAAGAAAAACGGCGTAGAGTTGAGAGATATAAACTTACATTTCTCAAAGCAGTAGGGTGGTTTTATTGATTCTTTAAAGTAAACGAAAATAGAGTGGCCTTTAAATGTATTTCATAAAAAATGAAATGTATGTATATACGAAAAAAAATAAAACCATAAAAAGTAAAAACTTTCAACATATATGTGCGATAAAATTCAACATAACGCGAGTTTTAGAACGATATATATTTCCCCTTCCTTTTACATCGTCGGCATTTATCTTTGGTATCGCCAACTTTATTCTTTTCCTAGCAGTTACAGAGCTCTTAAAATTGAGATTTGAACGAAATAAGCTCCTTTTTATGGAGTTGAATCAACACGAAAAATATAACGAAGATTTATTATTTTCATTTCTAAAATTTAATGTTTAGAAATTTCACAAATTACAGAATGTGGACATTTCTTTTTCAAGATCAATAATCCCATTAAAATGTTCAGTTTCAAATATTATTTTTTTGCTACTTCTTCAACAGCTAACTAGGATATCCAGGGAAACTAAATTTTGCAGGGGTCTAGATAATTATTTAATTGGAGAAATCATTAAAAAAAAGAATATCAAACAATTGGACAAAAGAAAAAAAAATAAATTTAAATTATTTTTTGACAGTATTAAGAGATAAAGGGGGAGATGGGGCACGTCGGACCGCGGGCACGTTTGACCAGTGTCAATTATTTCAATAACTGTATTTTTTTCCTTTACATTTATGTCTAACAAATGTCACATCTGGTCCTAAAATTCCTACAACGAAATCACATGGTACAGTTATAAAGAACAAATTTTAGTGCAAAAAGTGTTATTTCTGCACTGCTGAGTAATTTTCAGAAAAAAAAAAAATATTTATTTTTTTTTATGGGTTTCATCGGCATTGCAGCAAAAAATTGAACTCCTTTATTGAAGTAAGCTCGTTTAGTTCACTTTTTTAAAATTTTTTATCACAAAAAGAGAAAATTTTCGGACCCATCTTTCCCAAGTAATTTAAAAACTTTTTTTCTCTTAAATTTTAAGAATTATAACAATATTCTAAGTTTTTTTACATATGCATTCATTTGACGTTACATACGTTTAGGAATAGTAACAATAAAAACTTTGGGGAAAAAAGCAACAGTATATTTCATAAATATGTAACAAAAGTTGTACTGAATTAATTTTACCAAAGGATTTTCTTCACATATGCAGTATCTTACTAATGATATTTTCAAATGTTCTTCTTAATTTTTTCAGACAATTGTTTTCAACGAATAAAGTATGTAATACATGCTAAAATACAGTTTCGTATTAAACAGAAATTTGTGTCCTACAAGCATTTTACTTGGAAACATTATAAAACACATTATTGATTTTTTTAAAAAAAAGAAGGTAATATTTTTCGTAAGATCATCTCATTTCATTTCCTACATTTAATTTTTGATCAAAGAAATAATAACTTCAGGATGGCAATTTTATTGTACATTTTTTTGGAAATAGCATATGGTAATAGTTTAAAAGGACTCTTTTCTTTTTATTTATTTTTTTTTTGATGTGGTACAAAAAAGAAAAAAAATATCTTATTTTTCCATATTGATGTAATTGTGCAAAACACGTCTCATTCTTCAAGAACCCAATATCTGCCCAGAAGGTAGGACTTTTATATTGCAAGATATTATTTGGCACATGTTTTGTAACTTTAATCTGCAATAATTATCTATTGAGTTTTCGGTAATTAAATTTTCTTTTGAGCTTTAAAAATAATTGTGTAATAATTGTAACTGCTAATTACTGTTTTTAATTAAAGATGATTAATCAATTAAAATCATCTTAATACGTTATATTAAGCTTTGTTATTAACTTTATGTTTAAACATTATATTTTTTATAATACACACAAAAGAAAATAAGTTAGTTACAGTATTGGATAAAATTTATCCGTAAAATTATAACAGAAGTTTTTTGCGCAATGCGTTCCAGCGTGATTCGCGAGGAAGAACAACATACCACTCGCAAGGAGCAAGTTCGTCCACTTTACAAGTTTCCGTTAAAAAAATTAATATAAAAAAAATCAATTCACTACTTCTAAAAAATCCGAGATGGTGATAAATTGTTTGTTAAACTTATTGTAAAAAAAATGATCTGCTCATTAAATCTTTTGGCAAGGGGAAAAAAATGTAGAAAAGCTGACCAACGTTTCCAGTTTCCCCTATTCCGAAAAAAATCTAGCAAATGAATGCAACAATGTTTTCATGTGAGGCAAAATGCATTGCTTAAGAATAGAAAACTAATGATTAAAAGTTAGGATAAAATAAAAGAAAATAAAGAAAGGATTAAAAAAAGGTGTTTGACAATACTAGATGTAAGGTAGGTAAGGGAGAAATGGGTGCAGTGTGACATGGAAAGATATCAGACAACGGGCATTTGTTTTCTGTTTGAAAATGTCTTGACAGTTCAAGTGTTAATGAGAATTGTGACATTTTTGAGAAATTAGCAGGCCTTTATGAAATTATAAATATTAAGGCAAATACTCGATTTAAGATGTACCTTTTCTGGATTTGAGAGGAACTGCTTCTACGGTGCGTCAAATATGAGGGGGAGTTTGGTGGATTTCAAAAGTTCGTTTTAAATCTGCAGCCCCAAGCATTGCACACTGTTAAAAAAAAATGTATTCAAAATTGAAACTCTGAATGTATTCATTTTTTTTTTTGAATAAAATTGATTCAAAAATGAGTAAATGTGGCATCAAATACAAACATACGAGAAATACGAGTCATCATATACGAACATACCCAAGTCATCATATAAGAATACAACACATTATCAAACACTAATTCATGAATAAAGATGCATACAATCATTTAATACTGCAGCTAACGTTTCAAGAACATGGTTTAATAAATATTCATGTATAAATAGGAAATATAATAAGCGTGACTTCCAAGAATAAAACTCGCGAGCTTCGAACTCTTTTCTTATTGCGCATGCTACGCGTCGCTCAAGAGCGTGAACAAGTGTCGACAATGTTCATACGCTTTCGGCGCATATTTCGTCCGTGCTGTCTTGCGAAGCGATCGAAATGGCTGATCTCTGTTCGTCAAGAAAAACTAGAAGATTGGAAATTGGAAGAGTTTTCATCGAACTTTGAAAGTAAGTTTTACTTTTATTATCATAGTAAGGATAATAAATGAAGGGTTGTATCTAAATTACCCAAAAATTACTTGCCTAAATTGCTCCATAGCACATTCAACATCCGACTGTGCTCGGAACATATTTTTAAACATTATATTTTATGTGGATATATATGTTTTCAAACTGTGAAAGAAAGTTCATAACGAGCTTCGTAACCTTTATTATCGTAGTAAGGATAATAATTGAAGGGTTGTATCTAAATTACCCAAAAATTACTTGCCGAAATTGCTCGATAGAACATTCAACATCCGACTGTTCTCGGAACATTTTTTAAACGTTATATTTTATGTGGATATGTTTTCAAACTGTGAAAGGAAAGTTCATAACGAGTTTCGTAAATTTTATTATTTATATTTTACTCTTCAAATTTGAAAAAAAAAAAAAAAAGCGAAAGCAACATCTTGCACAAACAGCTATGGAAGAAATTAAGTTCTCATCAAGCATAAATCGTTGCATGAATACATTTTTGGAACACTTGTGTGTTTCACTGCAAAAATATTTTTCTTTCGAAATACCACTAATATAAAAACCTTTTTGCCGAAAAGTAACAAGAAATACAGATTTGAATTCAACATATTTCAGTGAACATATTAATCATTTATCGTTACATAACTATTGATAAGATTTCCAAATCTTTAGTATGATTCACTCGGCCATGCACAGGCTTGCTAGATTTTAGTAATGTTCAATCGGGTCGAGGGAATGCTCCCCCCCCCCCCGCAATCCTAAGCTTTGCTCCCTCACGTAAATAAATAAAACGCGTATCTGCTTGTCAAATTTTGCTGAAATTAGTGGTGATGAAATTTAAAATTTAATTCTTAATTTTTATTCAAAACATTCTGTGTAACAAGAATACAAAATGTATCAAAATGGAAAACAAACTCTAAAAAAATATTAAACTAAACAATTTAAATATCAAATAACCCTCTTAAAAAATGTTTAAAAGTTGAGTTTAAATACAAAACGAAGGAATTAGGGGCAAAAATGACTACAACTACAACTATAACAGCAGTAGGATATTTATTCATTCCACTTGATAATAAGTTCTCCATAACGAGACTATATTTGCTTACAATATGAAAAATTAATACCGTAATGTTAAATTGACAAGCAAACTATTAAGTTACTCCTATAAATTAATACATAGTTAACAATTAAAAACATTATATACTCAATTATTATGGATAGGAATTGCATTTACATGTAAGAGCTGAGAGAGAGAGAGAGAGAGAAATGCTTTTCTCTAACAGTTTTAAAGTAAACTTCACATTTTTACAATAATTTTTGATTATTAATCATGCATTGTATCATTAACAAATACATCATGAGTTACTTGTATAAATTATGAAATGCATGGTGAACAATAATAAACAATATAGAAGGATTACTTAGGGATAATGTTAGTATTTACATGTAAGACCATGGTGCTTCCCGCCATTGAGAAAGCTTCATACTCTTTGTGAAAATAGAACTTCGTTTTTAAAGAAAATTTTACATTTTTACAGAAACTTGAGAGACATCAATGCTGCATTGTGCAATTTACTAATAAACTGTTAAATACTTCTAAAAAATTGATAAATGCATGGTGAGATATAAAAAACGTCATACATACATTGGTTTTGGATAGAAGTTGCATTTACATAAAAGAGCCGAGATGTTTTCCACCTCCTATGAAAAAGATCTTCATTTTTTGAATGATGCATTATGTAATTTACAAAAAAAACCTTTCACTGCGTCTATAAGTTATGAAATGCACAGTAAGCAATAATTTATACATAGTACTGCATCACATACGGTGAGCCATAACAGTCATTCTACGGTGAGCAATAACTATTTTACAATCACATATTTATATTATCTTTGTGTTTCATAATTTTGAAGTGCACAGTGAGCAAAAACTTTTTTACGACAGAATATTACAACTCTAATTACAAAATGTACGGGGAAAAACATTTTTTCAATTCTATATTACATACGGTGAGCAATAACTACAGTCGGACCTCCATATATCGAACTTCCACATATCGAAATTTTCTATGTATCGAAATCCCAGCAAATTTCTATGTTCATTACATAGAAAAGTTGTTTCTATATATCGAAAAAATCTCTATATATTAGAGATGTACCGAGTAGCACTTTGGCCGAGTACCGAGTACTCGGCTTTTTATTACTCGGCCGAGTACCGAGTTACCGAGTACTTGGCCTTTCACTACTCGGCCGAGTTCCAAGTACCAATTATGTTTTAAGAAGAACCACCGACACACATGTGATGAATTTTGAACTTATTGAAATAGTAGTATAAACCTCCTTGTCCATATAATAGTTTTTAAAACTAAATTCCCGCTGAAATTTAATTACGCATTATATATATACAATTTTGTGTCAAAAATTTTACAAAAAAATAATTTTTTAAATTAAAAATAAATAAATAAAAGGTATGATTAATCAAGTTGGAATTAAAACAAAGTACAGTAAAATCCCTCTAATGCGGACACTAACAGGACAAATTTTTTTTCCGCAATAGAGAGGTGTCAGCAGGACAGGGGTTAAATAATGTTATTTGCATTGGAACTGGGGAATTAAAAATTGTCCGCATAAGAGGGGTGTCCGCCTTTGAGGGGTGTCCGTTAGGAGGGGTTTCACTGTATACCAATCAATTATAGTTCTAATCTGCCAAACATAAATAATTTTTAAAAGCAGATAAAACAAATGTGCAGGAACACTCCAGACACATGTTTCTGCCCCCCCCCCCCCCCCCCGTTACAAGGAACGTCTTTTTCAGTGCATAACATGTGAGCTAAAGAATGTAAAGACATTCAACAAAAAAAATACGACTTTTGTCGGATGCCTTTAAATCTACGAGCCCCCATTTTGTGCATTGAAAAAGGAATTCCTTGTAATGCCAAAACACGTGTCTGCAGAGTTCCTGCACTGTACTTTTAAGGTTGTTTTATTTTTTAAGCAAAGGTATTTTCACATTTTTTATAACTAATTTTTGTTTGCAGCAAAAATCCATTTTAATATAAAAATTCCATATTTTCTATACTTACATTTTTTGCGTAATTTTTAATAAATAAGTTTTATTAACTTTGCCGACATTAAAATAAAGATTTATTCCATTGAAGCATTACAAACTTCATTATTCTCAAAATTTAAATTTGACTTATAAATTTTAATTGTAAATGATTGCAGAATATAATGCTTGCTCTTTTTTTATAAATTTTAGTATGTCTTGGACAATATTCATTTTTTTTGCAACTACTTGGTATTGGCCGAGTATCTGATCAGAATTTGGCCGAGTACCGAGTACTCGGCAAATTGGCCGAGTAGGCCGAGTACCGAGTAGTTACCGAGTACTCGGTACGTCTCTAAACCAAAGCTTATGAAGTCATGTAATTTCAGCATTAATTATGAAATAAAAATGGATTTGTGCTGAAAAGTAGAAAACAAAATGCAGTGTTAAATTGCACAAATTTGCAAATTTTTATAAATTAGTTTATTGCAAATATGCATTTTAATGTTATCTTTTTCTTTTGTTATAATCGTGTTTACCTTTTTAAGATTAATTTACAATATTTTTTCTATGAAGTTAGCATTGAGTAAGAACACTATAAAAAATTAACTCTTTCCAAACCAAAATATTATTTTAAAACATATAATAGAAATAAAACTATTACTATTTCGATTGTTAAGAATATTGGACCAACACATTTTTTCATGATTTATCTAGTCCTCTTTTTTTTTTTTTTAAATCCCCGGAGAGAACGGATGTCATGCATCTCTCCTGGCAACTTTTGTACCTACTTTTCTTGCATATGTACTTCATTTTGCATTCAATTTTTTAATTTCTTAAATTTTCTTTTTTAGCGAACCTTTCGAGAGATATGGTATCTTCAAGAATTTCATAATCACTCCAACATTATCACATTGCTGAAGGTTGTAAAGACCAAAAATGACAAAGATATTTATTTAATATTTGATTTTATGGGTAAATATAGGTTTTTATAAGTTGATTGTATCTCAAGATTCATGTTTAATCAGGGTTTGTTGATTTAAATCAGCTTGATTTAAATAGTGATTAAAAATCATGATCTAAATCAAGTGATTTTTTTTAAAAAAAAGTTGATTTAAATCAATTGATTTGTATTAAGTGATTTTTTTTAACAAAATCAGTAATTAAAATCAGTTGATTTTACTTTTATAAATTAATTTTGCATTTTTAAAATGTATTGCTCTAAATTTAACTACACTGCATTATACTATCTTAACCTCAACAGGCAAAACTACATAGATCCCTCTTTCTGTGTGTGATGCAGATTTTCACTCTTGTAATATTGCTTTTACTCCAAAATTAGTTTAGAACAAAATAAAAATTTTGAGTTTTTCTTACACGCCATGACTAATATAGTTCAGAAAAGTAGTTGGTTAACATATTATTTTAGACTAAAAACGTACATGATAATGGAAACCTTATCTTTAAGCAAAGCATTAAACAAAATCACATCTTATCTAAGCATTATAACATATTTTTGAATCTTAAAATTAGAGACGTACCAAGTAGCACTTGGGCCGAGTAGCCGAGTACCCGGCCTTTCACTACTCGGCCGAGTACTCGGCTTTTCACTACTCGGCCGAGTACTCGGCTTTTCACTACTCGGCCGAGTTACCAAGTACCAATTATGTTCTAAGAAGAACCATCTACACGCATGTGATGAATTTTGAACTTAATGGAATAGTAGTATAGACCTCCTTGTCCATATAATAGTTTTTAAAACTAAATTCCTGCTGAAATTTAATTACGCATTACATAAACAGTTTTGTTTGTCCAAAATTTTACAAAAAAATTATTTTTAAAATTAAAAATAAATAAAAGGTATGATTAATCAAGTTGGGATTAAGGCAAATTACAGTAAAATCCCTCTAATGTGGACACTAACTGGACAATTTTTTTTGTTCGCAATAGAGCGATGACCACAGGACAGGGGTTTAAGAATGTTATTTGCATTGGAACTGGGGAATTAAAAATTGTCCGCATAAGAGTGGTGTCTGCCTTTGAGGGGTGTACGTTAGGAGGGTTTTCACTGTATACGAGTCAATTATAGTTCTAGTCTGCCAAATATAAATAATTTTTAAAAGCAGATAAAACAAATGTGCAGGAGCACTGCAGACACGTGTTTCTGCCCCCCCCCCCCCCCATTACAGGGAATGTCTTTTTCAGTGCATAACATGTGAGCTAAAGAATGTAAAGACATTCAACAAAAAAGTCCGAGTTTTGTCTTTAAATCCACGAGCTCCCATTTTGTGCATTGAAAAAAAGAATTCCTTGTAATGCCAAAACATGTGTCTGCAGTATTTCTGCACTGTACTTTCAACGTTGTTTCATTTCCTTTTATTTTTTAAGCAAAAATATTTTTATATTTCTTATAACTAATTTTTGGTTGAAGCAAAAATCCAATTTTAATATAAAAATTCCATATTTTCTATACCATTATATATTTCCATATTTTCTTTTTTGCATAATTTTTAATAAATAAGTTTTATTAACTTTGGAGACATTAAAATAAAGATTTATTCCATTGAAGCATTACAAACTTCATTATTCTCAAAATTTAAATTTGACTTATAAATTTTAATGGTAAATGATTGCAGAATATAATTCTTGCTCTTTTTTTATAAATTTTAGTATCTGTCTTGGACAATATTCAATTTTTTGCAACTACTCGGTATTGGCCGAGTATCTGATCAAAATTTGGCCGAGTACCGAGTACTCGGCAAATTGGCCGAGTAGGCCGAGTACCGAGTAGTTTCCGAGTACTCGGTACGTCTCTACTATATATCGAAATTTTTTTCGAGATACTCGTAGGTTTTTCTCTGCTTTAGACTGCTGGTATCATGAAAAATGAAGCTTAGCGGAGAAAATTATGTTCACTAAAGGTTGCTACAAAACTTGAGGAATCTGGGGTTTAGGAGTGTGTAGTTCGGTCGTTGTTCCGTTCTGGAGTTCTTACATTCCCTCAAGTTTATTTCAAATCTTAGTTGTAACCAGTATCACTGTAAAATCAGTTTCAAGCTATCCCTTTTGTCTGTTGAGTATCATTCCTAGTCTTTTTAGCTTCAGTAAAAATCATTCAAGTTAAGTAGATTGATTTTTTACTTTTCACTCGATTTCATTGTCAAAACGAAAATCCCCTAATGTTACAGATCAAGTTGATTTGCCGAAGAATGAAGATGTATGAAGGCGCAAAAATGTAATTTCTGCAAAATAAATATTTTTATTGTTATCTTTCATTTAATGCCCGTTTAAATTATAAATTGGGTTTCATGCACGTTTTAATGATTTAGAAGTTTTTTATGTTAAAATAAGATAGTTTCTATATATCGAATTTTTTCCCGGCAATTTGCTACTTCGTTTCTATATATCGAATTTTTTCCCGGCAATTTGCTACTTCGATATATGGAGGTCCGACTGTATATTACGATCGCGTATTTACAATAACTTTGTGCAACATAATTACGAATTGCACGGTGAACAAAACCTTTTTCCAACACTATGTTGCATACGGTGAGCAATAAGTTACATATCACGGTGAGCAATATTTTGCATACTACGGTTAGCAATAACTTGAATTGCAACTATTGTCAGAATACGCAGATTCAGTGGCACAGAATCTCGTGTTACAATTTCACGTCCGGGAAAGTTTGAATTCTGGCCTTTAAAAAGCATGAAATAAAAATTTTAAAAATCGCCTACTGAAAAAAACTTTAAATGAAACTAAAATAAAAAATTTAAAAAAACCCCGACTAAAAAAAACCTTAAATAAAACTCAAATAAAAATACCCGACTAAAAAATGTTTAAAATAAAATATTTATCGACTTTTGAGGTTTCTGATAAATTGCCTTATAAATAATAGCAGTAATATATCCAAGCGTCGTCGTGTCGGGGGACCAATATGAAAATAAAATATGAAAGAATGAAAAATAATAAAGTAATGAACAGAATGCAGCTAATAATGATAAAGTAGCTATAATATCTAAATACAAGAGTTTGCTCAGCGGTCTATATAACCTACATACCAATATGAAAATAAAATATGAAAGAATGAAAAGTAATAAAGTAAATAACAGAATGCAACTAATAATAATAAACATCAGTTTTTACTTGCAGACAAACATAAAGCAAATTACCCATTTACTATATTATTTTATTTATTTATTTTTTTGCTTTTTTTGAAATGGTTTATTATTTATTTTAAATTAAATTGATAATTATACTTAATATATAAATAAATTTACTATGTTAAATGGAAATGCATTTACACTTCATAAAATAGTTCAAAAATTTTCTATTTTAAACTTGATGCATCTTTAATCCAAATCGATGCTCTTCTTCGAAGACATTTGGCATTTTTTCATAGGAAAAGCACAACCCAATTACGTCTTCTTTTTTTTTTTGTGAAACTTGTTTTTTATAACAAAATTTAAGAGTTGGGGAATGTATGCGCTCAGATTTGATTTCCATATCTTATGCATGCGATAGGAAAATATTAAAAGAGTGGACACTTTTATTTTTGAATTTTCTTACTCATTTTAGGAGAAAGGTCTGGATCCCCGTGGCTATGTCACTGGTGTTCTAACAAGTATAGTTGATCATATCAACAAAATATATTTGAAAGTGAAACATAATTATTTTTCGCTAAGTAATAATTTTGTTAAACAATGTTGCAATTTTAAAAATTATGCAACATTCGATATCAGGTAAACAATGCAATGCTGAGACGCCTGTCGCATATCTATAAGATGACAGATAATTATTATTGCAGAAAGATTTTTTAAAATCTTTTTCTGCACCTATCTGCCCGATTTTAAGTAGAAAAATACAGTTCAATATCGTTGAGTTTTATCATTTTCAGTTAAACGCTTTTCGTAATATTCAATATTTTTTTTTGCATATGTTTTTTTATTGATGAGTTTTCTATTCCTTAGGTATGTGAATTACATTTTCGCAAAGAAGACATTCTTCATGAAGCAGAATTCTTCGATGAAAAGTCGATGAGACTTCTAAAGAGTGAAATATTTGGTATGTCCCACAATGACTCAAATGCTGCATCCAGTGCTTTCACATTTATGATCCAAAGTTTATTGTCTCCGTACAAAGATGTGGCACATATTTTGCCAGTCCGTAGCATAGATGCTGACGATTTCCATTCATATATAAAAAAAATCTAGATTGGTTTAGCTGCCATAGGGTTTAATGTCATATCAGTAGCCACTGACAATAATGCTATTAATAAAAAGGCCGTTAGTATGTTTGCCTCTCCCCTTGAGTCGCGGGTTAGGTATGATTATCCTGGAAGTCCAGGAAAATATTTCTATTTTTCTTTTGATTCCGTTCATTTGATTCCGTTCATATTTTTACAGACTACATTCAGATTCTTTGCAAGTGGTGGTCAATAATGAATGTGAAAACTTTGTATAAGGGTGAGCATAAAAGGGATGAGTTCCAAACGCCTCTCACACCAAATACTGACACAGCTCAGTATAAGTTCTTAACTAACTTTATTAATTGGTTAGACAAATGGGAGGAAATGAATTGTACAACTGGTGGATTAACAAAGCAAACCCATCTAGCCATAAGCCATACTACAAAAGCTATGCTTGCTCTTGCCGAGTACTGTTTTAAAACTTTAAATTTCGATTATTTTTTACCAGGGAAAATACAAACAGACTCAGAAGACAGATTTGGGTCTTACCGTACATTGGCAGGGTCAAATTACAATGTCAGTATACGTCAAATTTTTGACACTGAAACAAAATTGAGAATGCAAACAATTTTACCCCTTGTGTTAAAATCGAAAAGTTGTGGAGAATTGTTACTAAGTTTTTTTCAGGACAAACATTGGGATGAAGATAGCTCAGATTCATATCCTTTTTTTAATGGTTTTCTAATCACTCCGGAAGAAATGGTAAGTACTCAATCGAGTTTGCCAATTTTAACATACATTAGTGGATATGCAGCTCATAAAGTTCTATTGAAACTAAAGTGTGAACAATGTCGATCAACTTTATGCATTGATAAGCCCCTTGACACAGATGTAAACAATGATTGGATATCAAAATTAGACAGAGGGGGGTTGAAATACCCACATCCGGAAGTTGTTTGTGTTTCTCAATTCACATATGCAGTTGTAAACAAATTGTTGTCAACACATTTTGAATCAAATTTTATCAGTTGTCAAAATCACAGAAAGGTTGTAAAATATTTAACTCTTGATGTACTGGATGAAAATGATATTTCTCTAGGTATCGATGAATGTGAGAGTCATGATTCTCTGTTTCTTGTAAAACAAATTGTATGGGTTTTCATTAATATATTTTTGAACAACTTTTGCAAAAAACAAAATGATTCTCTTCAAAAAATGAAAAAAGATCAAAAAGAAAAAAATACACTGAAAAAATTTAAGAAAGATGCATGTAAATTGTCCACACTAAATAAATAAGCAATTTTATATTGTTTCTATGAGTTATCTTTTAAAATGTAAAAGTTTGACTGAATTATCCTAAACTATTTTAAATTACAACCTAGGGAATAGGTGGAAACACTGTGATGTACATTGCAGATTATTGTCAAGGTTGCCACGCCACAGGGAAACCTGAAGAAACAGGGAAAACATAGGGAATTCAAATATATGTATATATATATATAAAGAACTGACCATCCAGCGAATTTCAAAAATTTCCTCAAAAACCTGGAAAATACAGGGAATTTTTTTCTTAAATTGAAGTTGCGAAAATCAATTTCCTAATATATAAACCACCAAAAAACAAATAAATTACTAGTAATAATTATAATAATAATATTAATAAAGTAAAATAAAAAATGGCAATTTTGCTGAAGTTTTTATTTTCAAGTTAAATATTAAAATATTCATCATAAAAATAGATTCTTGAATTTCATGATAATTTTGAGTGTATGAAATTAGTCGTCAATAATCTTTATTCTGGATCACTTACACACTTTTAGGTCCATGTAATGAATGGTCAAAAGAAGTTTTTTTTTTTTGAGTAAAAAGTTGAATATATTCAATCACCATGCTATTATTTCAGTTATTATGAATTCTTATTTATTTTCCCTTACTTATTTAGATTTTTTTTTAAAAACCTGTGGTGAAATTATCAAGATATTTATGTTCTTTTTCAAATATCAGTGTCTGCTTGTTTATAATGTTTCATTTTCATGCAGGGAAATCATAGGGAATTTTTCTTGCAAAATTGATTAGCAACCTTGATTGTGAAAGTGTGCAGAATTTTAATTTCTAATTAGTTATGGACAATGAAGTTTCTTAATGCATTGTACAAAGAGAAATGAACATCTTCTTAAACCCTTTAAAAAAAAAAAAACTGAATTTTTCTATTTTATTTAATAATTTTAAGTTTTATCAATTAAAATTTAATTATTATTAATCATTATTGATGCTGTATATAAAAAAGAAAAGAGTCAATTAAATTAAACCGTGCTTTATGAGTGTAAAATAGTAGACCACCACCTCTGCATATGTAGTGTGAACTGTTAGTACTTGATTCTCATGTTGTCAATTTTTCATGTTTTTAATTGTGAGTTCCTAATAGCTAAATAATTTGAGTGTTAGCTCTTGTTTGACCTCATGTGTAACATAAATGGTAATAGGTGTTTTTTATGTGATGTATGTGTTATCATGTGCAAATAAAAGTTACTGTGCTTAAAATATTGTCTTTATTTGAGTATCACATTCATAAGCTAGTTGAAAGCATAACATATGCTAAGCATTCCTTTTTTTTTTTTTTTTCAATTTTTTTCAGAACTTTTTCTACAAGAAAGGATTACTTGTGTGAAAGTACAAAATTACGTCAATATGAACAAAAGCAAAATCTCTTTAAACAATTAAGTCATTTATTTGTTCACAGATATTTTGTTTAAAATATATTGGGAATATTTATTTACTTATGTGTAGGCTCAACTTATTTATTTTCCTTTTGAAGAAGTTATACTAATTTGCCAAAGCTGTATAGTTCCACCCAAAAGTCTTCAACTAATTGCCTATTTTGATATTTATAGCAAAAGAACATTTTACCAAAGCAGATTAAGTTGAAAAATCAGAGTAATCATAATTATTTCTTCAAAAAAAAGAAACTTGGAAACTTCAAATTAAACAAGACTCAATAAAATATTTCTCATTTATTAATAACCCTACATGAAAAAAAATGTACGCTCTAAATAATTTTATAATTATTTACCGTACAAGTTTCCCCAACCCCCCGATGTCTATTTGAAATTTTGAAAACGTGTGAAAGTAAAATTTGAAGATTAATTTTCTGCCCTGGAAAACGCACAAGTTTCACTTATAAAATTAGTAAAATAAGTGATTTTGTGAGGTGAAGTAGAAATAAGCTGTCTATTCTATTATATTGGTGATTTAATTGAAAAAGATATGCGTCACCTTTTTTTTAATTTAATATTTAAATTCGTGTTACATTGTACGCACGGCGCTTTCCCGACCGATTTCCGTCAAGTCACGGCGCGAGAGAAACTGGCCTCATTTTGACCACGTGACTCGCCCGTGAGCAGGCCTTCCAGATATAGGGGGCGTTGTTCGAACCCGAGGCCCTCCGGCTCCGAATCCGACACTCTACCGATCGGGCTACCACGGCCCCTCTGTAAATTTTATGGGAGAAAATTTGGCCTTGTATAGTAAAACACCATTCTATTGAGGGGTATTCTCCGCAAATTTTACAGTTTTGCACAACCAACCCAGCTGCCGGTAAAAAACCGTAATTTTTACGGAATTTTTTTTTACATTATGCATTTAAAAAAATGGAACACAAAATTCACTTATTTTCACACTACTTTACTCAAAAATTTTTATGGACTTTTAAATGACTGAAATGATAATTGCACTAAAGTGCATGGCAATACTTAGAATGTGAATTCAAAATGTTTTCAAAAGTGAGCTGACCCAATTCATATATTTGAAATAAGCCATTATATTTGATTTCTAAATGTATTCAAAAATGAGTACATATAACTGAGCTAAAAACTCATTATTGATTAATGAATGAGTTTAAATTTGATTTCTAAATGTACTCAAAAATGAGTACATATAACTGAGCTAAAAACTCATTATTAATTAATTAATGTATTTATATTTGATTTTAAAATGTACTCAAAAATGAATACATATAACTGAGCTAAAAACTAATTATTAATTAATGAATGTGTTCATGTTTGATTCAAAAATGTACTCAAAAATGAGTACATATAACTGAGCTAAAAACTCATTATTAATTAATGAATGTGTTTATAATTGAAACAAATGTGTACTCATATTTGATTACCAGAATGTACTCAAAAAAATGAGTACATGTGTTTCTCAAAATTGAACCTTATTGATTCGGAGCTATATTGAGTAATGAAAGTATTCAAAAATGAGTAAATTTTCATTATTTTTGAATACCCATTTTTAACAGTGCATATCCACAGCAAGACTCCAATTTCAAAGAAAAACTACTGATGAAAAGTTTCTGAACCGCATCGTTACCAAAGTTGGTATCAAAATGCTGTTTTTAACACTAATGTTTCGAAACAATTCCATGGGAAGGCCCCAAATTTCCTCTCTCCCTAATATTACTAAAGATTATCTGGAATTGTATTTTTGAACTTCTATTTCAAAAATTCCAAAGTAGAGTTCCGAATCCCATTCCTCCCCCTCATGTCATCAAAAATGAAATACGACACTGTTTTTAAGAAAATCATTTCCGAAAATTTTCCAGGGCAGAACCTCTTTTCTGTAATATCATCGAACATGATATAAAACTGCATTTTTGAAACTACAATTTCGGTAAATTTCTGGGCTTAGTTACTAAAATTCCTACGTTTCTTCAAACGTTGCCAGATTTTTTTTTCTTTAACCACGTTTAAAACTTTAAATTCGAAAAATTTACCAGGAAAGGACATTTGAATCTCCCCTACCTTACATCAAAGATCGTCTCTGTTTTTCAAACTACACTTTTAATAATTTTCTGATGGAGAGCCCCCGTGCCCCTGTTTTTTTGCAATGTTACTTTCCGTCTATTACCATGTCGCTATAATTTAAGGGCTTGCTGGAAAAAGGAGAGAGCTCCAAATTTCAATTTTCAAAAGGTTCGTATTAAAGTTTAAAACACCAAATAAAATTCTAAACTTAAAAAAAAATGTGACTTTTCAGGCATAACTGAATAAAGAAGCGTACAAGGGGATATATTAAAATATGAAAAAGATAGAAAAGGATTGTTGTTATGCAAATCTTTTGAAAGCATTGAAATTGAAGCTACCCCATTTTTGCTGCAAAATCATATCTCCTTCTCCGCATATATATATATATATATATATATATATATATATATATATATATATATATATATATATATATATATATATATATATATATAGAGGACGCAATTCTCAGGATTTGTGTGCTCATGTTCTTGTTATGATCCTATGAAGCTCCATTCCAATCCCTTAAGACAAATAAAATAATATAATTAGAACCAGGAAATTTGTGTACCAATTTTTGGATTATTTACCTAGAAAACACCATGTTACATATAGCTGGTTTGAAAAATTATGCAACAGAAAATATGTAAACTGGCATTTTCAAGGTACAAAAATCTGATCTCTTTTTTTTTTGTGGGGGGGGGAGACCCTATAGGATTAAATACTCCCTTAGACCACTGAAGACGTCAAGTCCCCCTCCCAATAATATTTGCAAGTCGGCGCCAATGGTTCGAAGAAAGTTACACATTTTGTAGCTGTATAACATCACATAAAAATTGCCGTTTCGTACTTAATCGGGTTTTTTTTTATTGCTTCACTGCAATGCTCTAAATGAAGTAAAATTATTCACTTTTCAATGATTTCAACGTGTTGAGAAAAAATCATATCGGATAAGCTAGTTTGTATACTTTCTGAAACAGACAAAAAAAAAATGTGTTATTAGTAAAAGACAAAGAGTACAGACATTTTGATAGTTAAAATTTTAACCCTAACAGGCAATTGCTTCGTTCAAATGTAGAAGCTAATTTCACCCGTCATATCTTGACGGGCGAATTTCTAGTGTTTAAATAAAATATAATTAATAAGTAAAATATAATTAATAAGTATTTAATCTAAGAATTTTGTAAGAGAAAAAAAAAAAACTTCTTGGTCATCTAATGCAATGGTTTCATTTGATTAAAATTTTTAGCACAGAAAGGGAAAATGTTAGTTCAATGTAGGGTAAAAGATATCGTACAACACAGGAAATTACCTTGCTATATAAATTTAAATATTTTTTTTCTTAGGGTAGCCACTTTGGAAACATGAACATGCACTGTTTGATGACAACAACACTGAAAACAACACTGTTTGATTTAAGTTAAATTATTGGTATCGAAAATTTAGCAAATTAAAGTCAAAGTCAAGGAGAGAGAGGCACCTTTGAACTGGGGGTAGCTTTGAACATTGCTAATATTTTATTTAAAAAAAAGTTTTATTTCTAATACAGATAGCAGCAAAATAATTTTTTCTTTACTGCAAAAAAATAAGAAAGGATTTAACATTTAAAATGAAAAGTGTTGTCTGAGCAAGGTTTTCAATTTTTCCATTTTTAATTTAAACTGAAGAATATAAAATTATAAAGTTTTAGTTTTATATTCATATAACATGAAATGAATTCTCCATGTTTAAGTGAAGAATTTAGATTTTGCTTATAAATTTTTTTTGGTTCAAATTCTAAATTAAGTTTAAGTAAACTGTTCTAATACTTAAATTCATACATGGGGCAACTTTAAAATGAAAAGTTGGGTTACCTTAACCCCTTACCTTAATTTGTATACAAAGGCAAATCATAAAAATAAAGACTGGGGAGTCTTATTTTTTTATTTGCCTTCTCATATAATGTATATATATATGTTCTATTGTTGGTATGTTTTCGTAAAAGCGGGATTTGTGGATTTGTCCACTTAAAACGCTCCAGTACCTTCAGAAGATGATTATGTGTCCGAAAGACCATTTTTTATTTTTTCCCAAAACAATCAATACATATGACAATTTAGAAAACGAAGTGATCCCATAAGCTTCAACTTCAACTCATCTTTGCTCCAGAATTAGTCCGACCGTATCTGAAAGCCGGGATACGGAAAAACAATCAAAGTGGACACAAGAAAGAAGGATGCGAAATACCGCCCTTGACCTCAGGGGAAAAAAGTAATTGAAGTTGAACAAACAGCTCGTTTAAATAAGAGAAAAAAAGGGAGCAAAATATGGCACTGCTTTTCGAAAATCAACCAATTTGATAATTATGAATTTTGTTAAACGATATTTTTTTCTTTCTAGTCAAGAAAGTGGTATAACTTTATTTTAAATATTTTATAACACTTCTAATTGTGTAGTATTTTCATAAAACTGTGTATAATTACAATATCAGCTTTAATATTTAGTGGTACCATTATATGGAGCAAATTTGAACAGGAATACGTGACATTTTTTAAAGCATTATATTATGTTTATTTTAATTGTAAAATAGTTTGATGATGAAGAAATACATTATTTTTATCAGGTAATACAAAAAAAAATAAATAGATTAAAAAAATTAAATAATAATAGTAATAATAATAATGATAAAGATTTGAACAAGAAATATAAATTTTTTCGAAAATAATATGCAAAATTACTCCCTCCCCTCCCTACCTAACCGATATTTAAAGAAAAATAATTAATCTTTTCGTAAACATTTCATAACTCGTAGTGTCAAAAATTTAACGTATCTAAACGAAACTGCGTACAATGGTTTGGATCGTTGTTTGCAGCCATCACAAAATAATATTAAACATTAAATCAGTTAACAGTTTTCGTAATATTTTGCGTAATAAAACATGTACATTTTAATATTGAAGATGCATTTTCAACGAGCAAACTGCAATGAATCTTTTACTGCAATGAAGCTTTCTTTTTTCCTTAAATATTTGTATAAATAAATGAGTCTTATATTATGATCTTTGAAAGAAAATGTTTTTATTCAAACATTTATAGAATGATGTGGTTAGATTTATCAGCAGCATTCAGAAGAAATTCAAATCGAAAAGCTACTACTTTTATACCAAAATATTTGTTTGTATTGGCTCTTTAAAGTGCTTCAAAAAATAAATGTCAATACATATTTGCTATTTGGTCAGGAATGTCGAGTATCGCTTCCAGCGGAAGGAAAATATTTGATATCATAATCGGAAAATCGAGTAAAAGGAATGTTTCGGTTGTAAAAGCTGATACATATTCCGCAGGAAAAAGCTTAAATAATGCACATGTGAATCTAAATGCTAACTGAAAACAAAATGTGTAGCATAGATTTCGAAAATATCCTTTTTAAAGAACGAAATTGTTGTATACCTCAGGATGTGGCAAAATAATTTTATGATTTTAAAAATCAATGAGTCTCCTTTTTTGAATCAGTTTTCATTTTAAACAATTTAGATTTTTGTAAAATTTAGTCGAAAACTGTGTACTAAGCAATGAGTGATAACAAACAACGATGTAACAGTACAAATACAAGCATTAATCCGGGAGAGATCGCGCAGGGTCACCCCATTCTTATCCAAACACCTGTCGCAGGGTAAATAATTATCTGTAGTCAATCACCCTTTCAGTATCTTCCTACCTAACTGTCCTCTTGTTAGTTGAAGTGTTATTTTCATTTTTCTTTTCTTTCTGCTCATAAAGCAATCATTTCTTGGAATTCACGTGTTAATGGGGTAACTCACTTCTCCCCACGAGACAGTTACTGCTTCGAAATTTCTCATTCTAAGCACAGCGTAGTTTTGCGTTCTCTACCTCTCTTTTTTCAATTATTTTGCTTTGCTCTCTGAATACTGGGATGCGAACGTAAACTTGCAAATTATCAAAAGATAGATAATAATTCTTTATAAATTTTTTTGGATAAATCAGATTGGGGTAACTCAGTCACCCCGCGCGATTTCTTTTGTCCCTGTTAGGTGCGCGATCCCATCGGGTTAAAACGAAATGATATCTCAGAAATGAGATGTTTCGAGGCTTTCAAAAACTACTTTTTCATCAGTGCATGAAACGAAAGAATAGATCACTAAGTCCAAACTAACGGTAAAGTTAATGAGTTATTAATATATTCTATTAGTTTTATTTAAATCTCTTACAAACATTTTTTTAACCCAAAATAGCCGTCTCGTTTAAAAAATTTTAATTCGATCTCTTTATCTCTCTTTCCCTCCATTATATCCATATATAAATTTATATGTATCTCAGAAGAATATATATAAGTAAAAGGAAATGCTTATCGCTGCAAGAAATGAATTACTCTTTACCCATGAAAGAGCAAAATGTAACTCGAAGCTAATATTTCGCAGCCAAAACATTATTCCGGAACATTAACCCCGGGTTTCATTGTAGTTCATTGCAAAAGAAAACACATAAGAAATCAGATAAGAAATTAAAACCAGTCCCCTGTTACATCGAAGTGCAAATGCTGAATTGGATAAAAGTAAGGCGGTCGTTAAATTGACCAGAAAATCATTCTCACTTTTGATATACATTTTTTTTTCTTTCTGACTGATTTTTTAAAATCTATTTTCAAGATTTTATTTGTTATTTAATAGTTTGATGCAAATATTTAATTTATAGATGTGTGTTAGCATCGAGAAATGATGTTTTCATCAGTCAAAAGTACTACTTTTAGTTACTAAAGTTTGACAGAATTAGCAAAAAAAAAAAAAAACACAGAGACGAGGAAAAACTTTTATTTTCAAAACATTTGATTTGAAAATAATTGTTTTAAATGCCCATTTTTTCAAACAAGGCGTGGTCTTTATGACGTCACAAGTGATGAACTTTGGCACGTGTTCCAGTGTCGCACTAAATACTTATCTTGCTGACAACCGCGCTTTCAGATTGTAATAACTCAGAAGCGAATTAAATATTGCGTTCTACGCTAATGGCGTCATTAAATGTGTTTTCATAACTTGTGATGTGTATGTGTAGAAGCGTAAAAAACGAAACTGAATATGGGCACCAATTAAATACCTGTTAAACAATATTAAACTTTGTCAAATTGTTTTAAAATGGTCAAATCCAATGTTTTTAAGCATGCTCTTTCAGAAAAAAATATACTTTTAAAAAATTAGAAACAACTCCATTAAGAGCATGCATCGTTCCCAATGTTTATAACTCTCGATGTAGTGATTACGTAATTTGCAATATGTTTTCTAACGTTTTCGTACACAAATCTGTGTTATATTTTGTGTTTGAATATTATTTTATAATGTGACTTTCTTTTTTTAATCCAAACAAAATACAATAATTAATTACTTTGACACAAAATATTTTTTTATAGAACGAACGATAGTGATTTATGAGAGTTTGCAATAAAAACAATGCAGTTTTTGAAGCGAGTGTTACTTTCAGCACCAATGTGGTTAATGTAAATTTATTTCTTACGTTGAACTCTGCATTAAAGATATGTTTCTTTTTCATTCATAAACGATGACAGTGTAAAATTGGAAATAAAATTCAATATGAGCTCTCAATTTTGTTAAAGTCTAAATTCTAAAACAACATTATTTAACATTTTTTGATTTGCGGACAAATAAGCTTTTGGCAGAATATTTTTCAGAACCCCCTTTTTTTCTTTTAGTCTTTATTTATATAATTATTTATTTATTTGAGTTATATAAGCAACACATAAATTAAATGATATTTTAATTATCAATTAATCAGCAAAAAATTTAAATGTTAATAAAAGTAGGTAAATAGTGTAGGGCAAAGTGAACTAGTTAAATTAACTTTAAAAAAAATGGATTTAAAAAAAAAATCAAGTACACATAAATATGAAAAACGTATATTATAACATGCTCCAGAGCGATGCTTTGGGTGTTGTATCGTCTCTCTTTTAATATAAATATTTCTAGTTCGCAAACAGAATACTTGTACTAGGTGTTGTCTTCTACGGAAAAAAAATCTATTTGCGAGGTAATGGCAAGCCTCATTCTGACAGATGTGGGACACGACAGCTACAACAACAAAATAGTAGAAAATAAATGTATGAATGAATAAGTAGGCAAATCATTAAGTGAGGGAATGTAAATACAATCATTATTAAATGATAACGGAGGCAATTTGATGAACGATTGATTTTCTTATTTTTGTTGTTTCCAATGGGGTATTATGTATAAGAGACGAACCTCAATAGGCGTCTGGGCCATAACCAGACCTTGTGCGCTCTCCTACAATGCATCAGTCTTTCGCGCGTCACCATTAAGGCTCTGGTGCATGACACATTAGTTTTTCGAAGCCCAGTTTCCACCAGATGGAGGCACCTAGGCTTTCATTTGACGAAAAATTGCACTAGGAATTTAATTTTGCCCAGAGATTTCTAAGCCAAACGAATACCCTAGGAAAATTTTAGATGCCGCATAATCATACGACATTGGCGCTGATGATTTTCTGCATCTCGAAAATCCACCGCCTGGCCACCCAAGGTCAGAACCTGGGTCCACAGGCGTAGAAGGCCAGCGCCAAAACATCACGCGAGCAGCCACTTGAAGGATTAAATAAGTAACCGCAATGATTTATTTCGCTTTCCTCTATTAACTTTGCTTCGCATTCACTTGAATTTTTGTACGAAGTATTTAAATGAAAGTTAACTTAAAAATAAATAAAATTACTGCAGCAAACGTTAGTAGGTTTCAATCATTACTAAGATTTTGATAACAAAAACTGCTTGATTTTTGATCAAAAATAATTTTAAAAAATCATATTATTTGTATAGTTATTGATTTTTTGTAGCATTCTTTTTCACCAATCTTGAAAAGCTAATAAATACCACTGCTTAGTGTGAATTTTACTAGCATCCAATTTCATTTTTTTCCGTACATTTAGTATACCACACAACCCGGTTATCACATCCTGAAACTGTAATTTCGCTCTTTTTAAAACTTCTCAGTCAGGAATCTTGAATAACCGAGCTGGTAAAGCTGAGTGTGCCAACAAACTGGAAGAGAAAGTGAATTTATCTCACCAGCGAGTGTTCAACTTGTGAGTTGAAGGCAAAGCTTGGTTACGGTACCTACGGTTAACAGTGAGGCACGCAAATATATACGCAATATACCAGGCAACCCGATTATCACACTTTATGACTGCAGTTTCTCGGTTATTCACTATTCCTGACTCAAGTGATCTGATAAAAACGAAACTACCGTCTTAGAAAGTGGTAACCGGGCGGTCTGATATGCGTGTAGTTATGCCTTAGCCTTGGCTTAGGGACGGTAACTTACTGTTAAATATTATTCCACATTTTTTATGCATGAAATATGTAACAAAAAAGAGTATGTGGGGAAAATCGTACTTTGATAGGGGTAGTAATCTAAAGGTATAAGAGATTCAAAATTAAAGATCTGAATTATCACTAATTTGACATAATATTCATGAAGTAAAAATATGTTTCTAACGCATTAATGAGTTACAGTTTAATCGTGCTCAAGAACCCTAATTTCTTTAAAAGAATAAGGAAGATAAACATGATACGAGGAACTATTTATGATTGTGAATGACGACATTTTTAAAAACAAAACAAATCAAGGGAAATTTAAATGGGTGTTTTCGGTGCGTCTTAAGTCAAAAATATATGATAAATTTTCGTTTATCACGCAATCTTTTTAACAGTTTGTAAACACATTGAATAGAGCAATCTTTTCTACTTTTAGTTCGTGTTTCTCCAGAAAAAAATTGCATCGTGTTCTTGTTTTAAAACATTATGTTTTTGCAGAAAATATTTTAAATTAAAGTAAATTTTTCTCATCAAGTAAAAGTTAAAAGAAAAATTATTACTATTGAAAAACTTTCTAATCTCTTCTTTATTATTTTTTTTTATTTTGCTTCTTGACTTAAAAATATTTAATATTAACTCAGAATAAAAGGGAATTTTTTTTTTCTCTCTCTCGCTAAAAATTCGCATTTTAAATATTTTAGTCTTTAGTATGTTATTTTGTTTTGTAGCTACTTCGGAAAAGATTGTATATAAAGTAATTAGTTAGAAATACGGGATTTTTTTTCTTAGATCAAATTGATACATTTTGTTTATAGGAGCTTTTTATATTTTGCAGGGAGAGTAACTACATAGTAAATAATAACTTTTGTAGCCGAAAAATATGGAAATTTTAATGGGCGTTTTTTACTTATTTTTTAATTATTTTTGTATTGTTTAAAGACCTAATGAATTTGCTTCTTGTAGGAAACAAACGCAGAACAAAAGCGTTATAAATGATTAAGGTAGTAAGACAGTATGTATCTGACTATAAGTACATAATGTAACTTATTTTTTTCAATATGTATACACTTACTAGAATCACAACTGACGGGATTTTGTTTCACTAATTTTGAAATTACGGGTTAAGTATGTCAATATCAGACGTTTCACACCATAAAAATATCATATGTTTTAAGAAATGATAAAATAACTTTGTGAAATACAGTTACACCGAAATGGGGGGGGGGGGGTTATAGAGGCACAAATTACAGACACACTGTTTTTACCAACACAGAACTCTTTTTACCAATCTAGAACATTGTGACATTGTAAAGATCATACAAAATCTTTTTCGGGTGACTTTAGGTAACTGGTGCAGCGTTATACAGTCTTATTTTGTGTCAAAACTTGCATAACCAGAACTAAAACCCCTTAGCTCACCTGACGTGCTTCCGAATGGGGACAGAAACGTGGGTCGATCAAGTGTTTTTAACAAAAATATCGTTTTGCGAGGCAAAGGAACAGGTGGAAGATACGCAACGGTCCCTACAACATTCAACTTTTCAATGCCCTTTGAAAGTTGATGATAACGTAAAGTTAATCAAACAAGTATTGAACTCTGATCGTCAAATAAATGTGCTACTGATAGGAGAACTAATTAACTTGTCTTCAACTATTATTAGAATTGTGACTGAAAATTTATGCATAAGAAAACTGTACGAAATCAGTACCAATGATGTTGACTAACCATCTAAAAGAAAGAAATTTGACGGCATGCTAGGACCTCATTGAGTGTGTTAGTGATGATCTCGACGTTTTAGACATTGTAATCACAGAAAAAAAAAAACGTAACTGAAGCACGGTAAAAATCATTCAAAAAACTGATTTCAACCGCATCCCAGTTGACATGCTTCAGGACTCAAAAATCATTGGCTGCGCTATGTGAAGTTGAGCATACGATAAACAAAAAAATGTATCAGTGGAATAAGTCTATTTATATATATATTTTTTTTGTTCAGACGAAGTGTTCCAATAGAGATTTATTGGTTAGACATTTGTTTATCTAAATGTTACTCGAATAGATATGTGAAGTTGCTATAAATTTGGTAGTTGCTTTAAATTAAAAGTAAAATATATGTTAATTATATTGCTGATTCCCTTTTTGCTTTTTTAATGTTTATTTCCTGAACCATAAAACAATTCGCAGGTAATGAGAAGTTAACTTTTCTTTTTTTTTTAATTTTATCATAATGTGTATGGCTAACTTAAAGAGAGTTTTAATGTAGCAATCGATTATGTTTTTGGTTGAAATGAATGTATTTTATTCAGAGTATAAGCTATTCAGAGTGAATAAGATGGAAAATCCTATATGAATTATTTTCGTAATTCAACTGGTGCTGCTTTTAAGTCTCTTGCAGTGTGGAAATCTGACCCCTCTCTTTTTAGGGTGTTTCATAGTTAAAGTGAGTTCCCTCTATTTTTCTCTTAATAGGTTCCTAAAAAAGAGTAAGTATCATTTTTATAAGGATTTTTTTCGCCATTTTTATTTTTATTTTTTTAAAATTTGATTGGAAAATATCAGGTTTTTGGAGAATCACCCAGATGCATATAGCATTGTACGTTTCTTCTTTTTATTATTATTATTTTTTTTAATTTTATTTTATTTTCTACTCACTGCAAAGAGTCTTATTCTTCACATGTTGAATACATGGTACTTTATATAAGCCAATTTTATGAATGTTTTCGACTTAATCATTTTGACGAAACGATTGCCTTACGTTAGTTTATAAAATTAGTCCACATCTTTTGACTTAGATGTAGCAAAAAAAATCACAAGAAAATAATTCTTTAAATAAAGACGTGCTTTGGCATTTAAAAAATAAAAAAAAATCGACCAATGTACGACACACTGCCTCATTATTTTGCAAAATAATCCTTCAGGCCTTAAAAGCTTCTGAAGGCAAGCAAATACACGTCATTTCGTAAAACTACTTCGCTAGCGACGTAAATATATATTTTTTTTAAGTGCCAGAAAAACGTTTTAAAGTTGGTTTTAGCTTGAAAATAATGAATATGCTTTAACTTAGAGTTTCTTAGTCAGCTAACTAGTTGAAAAAGTTTACAGAGATTCTCCTTTCTTTTGATATCACTCCAAGAAATAACTTCATTTTTAAAAGGGTCATAAGGTTGTTTTAAAAAACCAAAAACGTTTTTCCATTAAAATTGTAAACCATTTCTAATTTTACATCAATCTGAAAAATACACCCAGCGTTTATTTTTAAAAAAATTGAATGTTTGCACGTGAAATTACAAATAATAATAATAATAAATAAAATAAAATAAATTGTCGTTATTAATATCATTATTTTAATTATTATTATTATTGCTAGTAACTGTTTTTTTCCTAGTACAATGTAATTCGATAAAAATAAAGGGATGCATATATACTTTAATAATTACGTATGCGCAAGAAATGGGAGATTATTCATCAGATTACATCAGATTACTAAAATATAAAACAAATAGAACAAGATGTGAATGATATATACTGCACACAGTAACTTAGCTTTCCAGTTTTAATTTTATAAACGACTTGGTCGACAACAGTTCATCTTTAAAATTACAACCGCTTCAGTTGACATCTACTCTTAACATTATTTGTGATACAAGTACTAATAAAGTTAGACCATATATACCCGTAAAATTTAGACAAAACATGTTTAATATCTGTCACGGACTGTCTCACGCAGGAATACGTACTACCAAGAAAATCATCCTCGACCGCTGCATATGGCCCACCATTTCAAAGGACATGGTGAAGTGGACTCGTTTCTGTTTGGAGTGCCAGAGATCGAAAGGCTCACGCCATACTAAAAGCCCAATTCAACAATTCGCCTCGACAGCGAGGAGATTTCATCACGTACACCTGGATCTATTTAAAGCACTCCCCCTATCAAACAGCTTTAGGCTTATTCTCACCTGTATCGAAAGATTTTCCCGATGGACGGAAGCAATACCAATATCGGATACCTCAGCAGAAAACATCGCTACTGTTTTCTTAGAAGCAGTGAATTGCACGATTTGGTGTCCCGACAGTCATTACGACGGATCAGGGACAACAATTTAAATTTCAACTATTTTCCTCTCTTACAGCTCTTCTGGGTATAGAAGAGATTCGCAGTACACCGTACCATCTTTCAGCAACGGAATCGTGGAGAGATTCCAGCGTTTGCTGAAGCAAGCTTTGAAATGCCATCGCAACCCTAGGTGGACAGAAAATTTACCACTGGTCCTCCACTCGGCCTTAGGACTTCCCTGAAAGAGGACTGATAGTGATCTGCAGCAGAACTGGTCTACGGAGCAACCATTTGCCTGCCAGCAGACTTTGTGACTCCAACATTTGATCCAACGCTAGAAACGTCTGAGTTTGTGAAAATGCTGTTCGACAATGTGAGAAAGCTCACGCCATCTACACCAGCGATTCACAGAAGCAATCCTATTTTTGTGTCCCGCTCTGTCAACGTGTTCTCACGTTTTCGTCCGGGAGGATAGAATACATAAAACGTTACAACCAAATTACGAAGGCCCATTTAAAGTTTTAAGCCGCAATGGTAAATTGTTCACTATCCTAATAAATGGAAAACCTAAAATTATAAGTATTGACCGTTTGAAACCGGCCTTCTCGGTAAACGAGGAAGCCGAGGCGTGCGAGGTGAACCCGAAATCGACAACAAAAACGGACGCTCTAAATTATGAACCTTCTACCAACTCCAAATTTCCAACAGAACAGGAAAAAAGGCCGCGGAGCACTGATGGAGATTACACAACACGTTCGGGAAGTCGGATTCGAGTTCGTTTCAAGAATTTGTGATTGTTTTCGTACCGTTGGTACTGGGGCTGGGGCTGGGGAATACTGCGGCGGCACAAAATGCCATACAAATGAGCAAACTTGTGGATCGCAAAATCAAGTGGAGCGAATAGTTTTCCACGGGAAGTCAAGGTGAAAGGGACAAGTGGAGATCCTCACTTTAACCTAGGCGATGGATATGTGTAAGCGCCTTGTATAATTTAATTTCTTTTTTTTAAACCTTTTTATGTGCTTTACAAAGTTTTAAACTTTTTAGTGTTCCGACAAATAAATGTGTGAATGTGCATGGTTGTACTGTAATGCAATGTAGAACTAATATCTGTACTATCGCTACAGCGCGGCAAAATAACATACCGACTCATATTATAATGTCAGAGCAGTTAAACTGCATTAAAAAAATAATTTAAGAAAAAAAAAAAAAAAACGTAACAAAATGTTTTATTCAAAACTATCTTTTTCTGAGTTCTGAAAAAAAAAACTTTTTTTTTCAGTACCCATTTCTAATGAGTATCTGTTAGAGCTTAGAGGGCTGTCAATGTTGAGCAAACCAATTGTCTACATTAAATACATGACGAATTTTGATTCATATAATGGAGGTTGGCCCAAAGCAATTAGGCCTTCGTATGCCCCCACCCATGGTGTGTAAGTAGTTTTGTAACTTGTGATTAGTGGAAGAGCAAATAATTTTTTTGATTGAAAATAATATAACGTTATGCTGACACCGTCCACCTACAAACTACAATAGTCATTTCGTTTGTTTCTTTTACTTCCTTTTACAAAAAAGGAAGTATTGCATTCGCGAAAAAAAATCACTCAAAAAACGCCCCTAATTTCCATTTCTCTCACCTCGAATGAATGTCTTTTTTTTTTGACCCGACCTCATGTGGATGTATGCCTAGGAACGCACAGACACCTGAAATACCCATTTAGACGATCCCCGAGTTAATTACAACGCGTTTTCTCGTGACGTTTGCATGTACGTATGTATGTGTGTATGAGTGTATGTGTGTATGTACGATTGTGCGAATGTATCTCGCATAACTGGAAAACGGTATGTCCTAGAAAGTTGAAATTTGGTAAGTAGACTCCTAGTGGGATCTAGTTGTGCACCTTCTCTTTTGGTTGCATTCGGATGTTACTCAGGAGGTGTTATAATTTGTCAAACACTTGGCGATATATCGCCAAGCTTTTGGCCGCCGTTTTGTCGCCAACTTGGCGACAAATTTGGCGATTTTTTTTTTTTTTTTAATTTTAAATCTGGTTTCAATTTGGCCATTGTTGAATATAAAGAGTTAACGACTGAATCACATTAAAATTGCCAATAATGGGGAAATAAATCTGTGTAAAACGTTTTTTTTTTTTTTTTTGCTGCTTCGTTTCGCCAGAAACTTGGAGTGAAAATATTTAGTGTTTCCTCGCTTACTTCAAGACGCTTATTATCATTAAATTGGCGTTAAAGGAAGTCATGTGATGCACACATCAGCTCGTTTTAATTTAAGGTTATGATTATAGAAATAAAAAACTTGCCGTTGGGCAATGCGGGTATAAAATTTCATCAGACATTTATTTAAAATTTCTTGACTCGTATGCTGATTTAGATTTTCCATTTCAATAGGAAAAATATATAATTTTAAAAAGGTTTTTTTAGGATGGCAATTAATGCATCTATTAATTTAATCAGTTATTTATTTATGCTTTATAAACAAATGTGCTGAATTTAAATTGGGTAAGAACAACTATTTTATATTTTTTATACTGGCAGGTTAGCTACTCAACTATTTTAATAATTTTTAACTTCATATTTGATTGGCAAATGTACCAAATCACAATTAGTTAAGCTTACCCGCTGTGGGCTCACTGGTAAGGCAAAGCGGGTTTTTCTAGGGTTTGTTATAATAATTAATAAATAAATATTGGGGTTGAAATAATAAAAAAATTAATTTTTATTTTAAAGTTCTTGAATCTTGCTAGAAAATAAAACCGAAATTGTAGCGATAAAAACATAAAAACTACTATATTCGAGCGTTCTTCGAAAACCTACCCACTTTGAGCCGCCCTCCCTCAAAGGACTGCATGTTGAAAAACTTTTACTTGAAAACACCCCTTTTAGTGTTCGTAAGTATTCGTTTCAACTAAACAAATTTTGTTTACTGGTGTCTTCTGCAGATATCTGATGGTCGGAACCTTCTTGAGTGTGTTAGTGATGATCTTCTGCATTAATTCATGGTGCAAACTCAATTACAGTCGAACTCGCTTAATGGAATAGCCACTTTGCCACGAAAAAAATTTCCAATAAACGGGATATTTCATTAACCGGGATCAAAATAACACATTACATTGGTTTGGTACAATTAAAATGTATTATATTACGTGGGATATTCTTTTAACCGATATTCTAATAAGTGGGCTCCATTCATTACAACTAATGTTCCAATGTTACGAACTGAAAAATGAATTTTTCCTTTTTACTTTCTTTTGCATAGTAAGTAGTTTGCATTAAGTATCGTATTCGTGAAAAAAAATTTCCTCAAAAAACTGTCTTAATTTCCACTTTGCTCGCCTCTGAATAAATATTGAGTTTTTTTTTTTTTTTTTTTTTTTTTTGTTTTAATTCAACCCGAACACACGTGGATATATGCCTAAGAACGTATAGACACCAGAAGTATCTATTTTGACGATCCCCGAATTAATTACGAGCTTTCTCGTGACGTCCGTATGTGCGTATGTGTGCATGTGCTTATGTATCCGCATAACACAAAAACGGTATGTCCTAGAAAGTTGAATTTGGTACGTAGACTTCTTGTGGAGTCGAGCACTTCCCTTTTTGGTTGCATTTGGATGTTCCTAGGAGGTCTTTTACACCTTTTTGGGGGTTAATCATTGTTAATTTTAATGCAAACTGAGGTGGTCTTATGATTTGGCAAACACTTGGCGGTATATTGCTAATCTTTTGATCGCCAAATTTTGTCGCTAACTTGGCGACAAATATGGCGGTTTTTTTTTTCCAATTATGACCTTTTTTTTTCTTTTTTTTAATCTGGTTTCAATTTGACCATATTTGAGAGTTCACCATTGAACCACATTAAAATTGCCAACATTGGAAAAATTTAACTGTATAAACGTTTTTTTTTTATTTTACTTCGGTTCGAACCAAACTGCTTTGCTTGCTCCGAGGCATTTATATCATTAAACTGAAGTAAAAGTAAGTCATGTGATGCACACATCAGTTTGTTTAAAGTATGAATAATTTTATTCATAACGTTTATTTGCAATAAATCCTTAAAACCTTATTCGTTTCTACGGTTGTTTGGTTTAGGTGCAAAATTAAAAATCAAGTTTAATGTTATATTAAAGGGAAAAGAACAGTCAGAGCAAGTTGTAAATTCTACTGTAATAAGTAAAAAAGGTTACTCTTAAACTACTCTCCAACTTTGCTCAGCATTTGAAATGCTCATTTTGACAGGACAGTAGTAAAATATTTTACAAAGAACTGATAAAAGATGTCATCACCATATAAAAACATTTTGTCGCTATTTCCTAATAATGCGTCTTGGGTTATACTTTTAAAAATATTAGCATCAGAATTTTCAAAAGACGTACTAGCATTGGTGATAATGTGAACATAAAACGCGGGTAAAGTATATTATTATTAGTTTCGCACCTTAAGCTAAATGACCCAAAATTTTATTTTCTTTACGTGAGGGTAAATGATGCTTTACCGTATGATGTATTATTATTACTTTCTTCTCATATTAGCTAGCATTTGTTTTCAAAGTTAAAACTCTAAAGCGGAATCTTACTTCTAGCTCGTGGGGATAGGATTCTGATTTATAGCCTTCCCGTCTGGTAATTAGTTTGATGCGTTTAAAATCGGAAAAAGTAACCGAAGTTTAAAGTAAAAATGATTAACAACGTTGCTGTAACTAATTTTCTAGTAAATTATTGCACTAATTATATTATTTGCTTACCATTGTGTTGTGTTACATAATTATTTTGATTTTAAAAGTGACTTTTTTAACATAAAATTAATAAGTTTACCTACAGGGAAAAATGAAAGGGGAAAATGTATTTTTCAACAACAAAATAATGTTTCAAATACAGGTATCGTGTTTATAAAAATATTAATAAAATATACGTTATATATTTCTAGAGTTTTCATTCTTTATGTACTTAATAGTAACTACTCAAAATAAAATCAAAACTTTCAAAAGAAAAAAAATATGATCGGTGCTGGCATTAATGTAGCATATTTTACATATACATATTAATTTCCCATTTGATACCGAATACATTCACACGGCACATGTTGAAGAAATATGGTTAAACGGAGAAAACAGAATCAACAAAAAATATAATTTTAGTGCTTTATATTTTCACACTTAAATGCACCTAATTAGAAAATACTTACAAAATCATTTTCCTTATTGCACACAGATGTATAACTGGTTTTTGTTTTAATTACATGTATGTATTACTTTTTTTTTTGTTAGAACACAGTGCGAGACTTCAAATACTTAACAAGATAGTCATGTTTAGTGCATTTACAACATATATTAAACTGAATATTTTATTAAGTAATCTTTATATATTATTTCCATAGCCTAACTTTTTGTCGCTACGCGAGATCTTCCTCAATTCTTGATCAATTTCCTTGATTTACCCCTCATTTCAAAGCGTATCGAGCTGACTAATGACGAAAAATAAACCCACGGTCTAAAAATTGTTTTTACTGTCAAAAAACCTGTTCAAAAGCATCGGGCTGAGTTTTTGGTTTAAATTTATAAGTTTTACTTGCGCTGTGAGCGACAGAGCTGAATAGCTCGATCAGTAGAGATGTTCGAGTCTGGTAACTAGATGAGCGAGTGTTCGGGCCTGCCCTGGACGATCCGTTGAAATCTGAAAATTTGACCTATGGCATACATGACATGTACACTTATCATACAATAAGCAAATTACATGAAGCAGTAAGATAAATGAGCAGGAAATGTTCCTTGATGCAGCCTCTATAAAATGACTGATGTTCCGAAGGTTTTTTTTTTTTTTTTTTTTTTGTCTTTAAAGCTTTGGCTTCGATCAGAAAACCAAAGCATAGTGTAAAAAATATATAAGTATCAGGTTTCAGATTTCAGACTACAAGGTAATAATTTTTTTGTTTAGAAAAAAAATCGTATACTGAAATGTAGATTCTTCTAATGACCGTTTTTGACCCTGTGTATAAATAAAAAATTTACTTCCCCAAATTGAAATTATGTTTTTCATTTAGCTAACTAATGACTATTCATTAGAATTCGAAGTAAAACATTGAAATTGTTAACAACTTTATAGGTAAGATATCATAGTGTTTTCTTCTTTTTTTGGCATAGCCAGTCACATTTTTACGGCATTAGAAAAGCTACGCGTAAAAAACGAACTCAGTTCAACTGATTTTGTATTTTAACCTTTCGATTAAATGATGAACACGTGCTGCCATTTAAGCCATAACTGTTCAAGCAGCCTGCGATAACAAATTGTATACATTTTCAAAAAGAAAAACACTTCTCTTCAATACCTTATCTTATATATTATTTCTGTGGATTATTTTTCTGTCGATATGCGAGATCTTTCTTATTTCTTGAAGAAATCCCGAAATCCCCCCCCCATTTAAGTGCTTATCGAGCCGGCTAATGACAAAAAATAGACAATCAATCAAATCAATTTTTTAGAAACGCTCCTTGCTGCTGCAAAACCTTCATGCAGCCTGCAGTTCTTATGCTGATTTTGTTTTTTTAAGCAAAATTCTAATCCAATTTTCAATTTTTTGCGCCGCTTTCAGAGAGAAAACATTACAAATCACCTGCTTTTTTTTTCTTAAATGAAGCTTAAAAGCACTATAAAGAGTTGTTTGGTTCAATTGATAAGTTTTTTTCGGTAGAGCGTCCATCAATAAACTAGATGAATTTCGGGTCCGCCCGGGCTGTCTGCCATTACAGCTAACATAGATTAATATTATTCATTACATGTTTCGCATAACATACATTAAACAACACACGTAAAGGAATAAAATAAATGCGACGGGAATGTTCCATGGTGTTTCGACTCCTTAATTCAGGCTACAGTTATTATTCAGATAAGCTGACTATTATCAGAAAACTAAGCATAACGCAAACATAAAAAAAGGTATATTAAATTTTTAAATTCTGACTTCAAGGGAATCCTTTTTGTGCAGAAAAACTTTATCTTTCTATGCGGAAATGTATATTTTTCTAATACCAATGTTCGATGTTTTTGTATAAAGAAAAATATTCTGCTCCAAATTGAAACTGCGCATTTCACCCAGTAAAACTTTAACTATTTTTTTGAATACGAAGTAAAACATTAAAATTACTATCAACTTCTTAGATAAGAAATTATTTTCTCCTCTGCTTTCGCAGGAAAAAAAAACAATTGCATTTGCCTACATTCGAAAAAAGACACTTAAAAAACGGCTCAGTTCAACTGGTTTTGGTTTTGAATTTTAAGTGTTTGATTAAAAGAAAAACATGTGCTTGCATCCAAGCCGTAACGCTTATAGCAGCCGGTAAGTTAACGGTATCGATTTTCAAAAATAAAAACACTTATTTTCGATCTTATTTATTATTTCTCTAGAATGTTTGTTTCAATCGTTACGCGATATCTTCCTTATTTCTTAATCAAATTCCATGTTTTACGGATTATTTTAAAGCGTATCATGCTGACTAATGGCAAAACATAAACTCATTGTCTTTTTATTTTGTTTATTTGTTTATTTATTTATTATATTTTTTGGCAAAAACTTTTTGTTGTTTTTTATTACCCATTGCTGCAATGAATATCATTCAAAATTCAGCGCATCTGCTCGGTTTGTTGAAGTACCGTTCTGATAATCAGAGTGGCACGAGTTCGAATCCGTGGCAATAAACATCTGTTTAATGTATCTATTATTTTTCGTCAGAGACTCACATAGGTATTTCCCACAACTCTGTTTTTTGCATGCAAAATTACTGCTTTTTCAAGAGTAAAAGCTTTTAATGATATTTATGTTTGCAGTGAAAATACGTACAACCAAAAATGAGCGTGATCACACTGCTGCAACATTTTTTTTAACTAGGTTTTGTTCCTGATTTCTTCAAATTACATGCCTTCTTTTTTATACATATACTTTTTCCCGTTTACTTTAATCCGTTTATTTTTTTTTTTTTTTAATTCTTCTTCATAATGTTCTTTCTTTGAAATTTTTGAAGAGTGAAATGCCATATAAAAAGAATCGAAGCACAGTGCGGAGTTCCACGGGTGGCTAGTATGAACTATTTAACGTTCGAACATATACTAACACTCTTATATCAACTCAACGAGCCACTGCACGCAAAGAATAATGTTAGCAACAAGGGATCAGAGGTTTGAATAGAAAAACAATACCATTAAAACCATCAACTGACTACTGTGTTGGCAAGGAATTTTGCGATGCATAGCAGATTCGGTCTCTAAATTTAGCGATAAATTGCAATCACGGTCGCAACATTGGCGAAATATCCTTAAAACACAGGCAGTATAGGGGCGGAGCCATTGTGGCACACTGCTTAAGGCGGAGTGGATGTCGTGCTACAGCAGGCAAAGAAGGGGACGAAGCATTAGAACTATACCGCCGACAGCGCGGACCTAGCCCTTCAAGGTGACCAAAACGTCACGCTTCTCTCATTTCATTTCGTGTTATTATTTTTTTTTAAACTACGCTATTAAATGTTTTCATTTTTAAGATCGTCGCTTAGATTAAGATTAAACATTCAGGTTTCAAGTATATTGATAAACTGTATTGATTACTTAATTCGCAACAAATTCAAGTTCTTTATTTCATTTAACGGATATTAATTTACTTTCCCATGCATGAAATTGATGAAAATTTGAAATGATATTTTATACTGTAAAAACATTCTAAGAACTTATCAGAAATGCCCTATTGGTTTATACTCATACATTTATTTCTCTCTAAGTCCAATATTTTACTCTACTTTGTCAACAATACCTTCAGATATATCTGAAGTTATGGTCCTTCTTCCGCGAGATTAGGTTTCATAGTTATACGTTCTATTCTTCGAGATTTTTTGTGCTTTGATATAAACCAACCATTGTATGGTAACAATAATATCGAGAAATTGAATACAATAATGTTATTAGTTTAGACAGAAAACTATAGGGGTATGTTTTGGAAAGCAAACTGCTTATGCTTCCGCTTCGTCTAACTCAATTTAGTAAAAGCAGGTCATGTTTTACACTTGATAGGGAATAATAAAATATTATTTTGCATGGTTTTATATTCTTTTCACAATTATTCATTTAGTTTTTTGAATTTCTTGAAATATAGGGAAGATAAAAATGTTATTACATTGAAGTAATTGGTGAGCTTATGTTAATAGAAGTTAAAATGTTTGAGGTAAGACATATTAATTTGCTATTTATTATTGCATATTGATCAATACTCATCGTGAGGTAATTGGGATAGATTACCTACTATAAACATAGTAAACTAGCTACTGTTAAAGAGTTTATAATATTTTTCGTTGAAAATAATTATTACAATAATTAATTATATTTTTTCCTATATTGTTCGTTATATATCAAATGAATGTAGTGCCAATAAACACTTGTCAACGAGTTATGATATTTTAAATAAACTCTTCTGAGTTCCTAAAAATTACCCTTCAAATATTTCTTTTATTACGGTATGAGTTCTGACACAAAAATATGAAACTTATTAATTCAAAATGTATTTTAAGGTTACACATGTTAGGGAACGTTATAATATTTTTTTTTTTGGCTATTCTTTTTAGAAATATGTAACAATTAAATTATATTGAATATTTTTTTTAATTTAACTTTATTGAATTTACTTTATTGAATATTTTTTTAAAAGTAAACACTCTGAACTGCCACGAACAGTAGCATTAGTAGGAGCAATATGTAATTGTTTAGGAAAAATGTTTGAGAATGGTCAGGGTATCATGCAGAGGAAAAGGGGTGCATCGGAACTCCTTTTCATGTTTCATAAATTTTCAAAAAAATTATCAAATTCTCAAAGAAAAAATGTCCTTATAATTGAAAGTTTTTCTTTTATGTCATGAATTTATTTATTTACTTATTTATTGAGACCTAAAACATACACAAAAAATGCATTTTGGTATTTAAAAAAAGTTTTCAATTGTTTAAAACTTACTCCTATATAGGGATAGCTTCCATATATACATGTGAACATGACTGGGGCACACATAATCAAGAATAAAATAACAGGATAATCATAATATTTCAAAGATTATATCTTTAATACGAAACATAACCATAAATATCAATTACGCAGATTGATTTATAACCTATAACGTGACAGTTTAAATTGCACAATAAATTATCAATACAAAAATATTTCTTTATAAATATATAATCCAGGTGATTGTCTATTGTTTATATTTCTTAGCATTTTCTAAACACTGAAAAACAAGAAAAGAACTTATTAGACTACATAGTGCAAGGAATACTTCATGACATGAAGATAATTCTTATTTGCTTTTTAGCTTCATACATAATATGATAATGCAGTTGAAAATAATTTTAATCTTAAGCTTTTAATGTAAGTAGGATACGTTCCATCATTTTCTTTCTGTAACTGTTCTATAACATCAAATTTCTTACGAACAAAAACGATTCAGTAAAAAGAAATAAATACATAAATAATGAAAAAATAACTAACGATGGTGTTGTGAACTTATTATAGGAAATTTATAGTGTTATATGACTATACATTTTCCGAAAGCTTTTAATAACCTACTGGATTATTCATTGTTAAGGAGCTAATTTGCAAAAATAAAGAATTTTTAATTGAATAATATAATTTAACATTGTCATAAATTTACCTGAATGTTTATAAAACAGTTTGAAATAATTAAGTTAATATTTAATCGGTTCAAAACGCGTTTTGATTTGAAGAAAACAGACCACAGAAACACAAATTGGCAATAATTGTTCTGAAATTATTGCCAATAAGTAGGAGCAGTTACCCTGGAGAACTTTTCAAAAAAAAAAAAAAAATCTTTAAATTATCGCAGTAAAAGTTCAATGTGCCATGTATATAACTATAAAATTCTGTCTGCTTCACTTACAAAGCATTCAAAGACACAAAAGAAGTAAGAAAAAATATTACATAATTACGGGACACGGGAGCGTCCCGCCCCGCCAAGGCAACCAAACGTCAGTAGCCAACAGAAGCAAATCCACCGCCAAAGACGAAAGAAAATAAAGCGACCAAGAACAAGATTACGCGACAGAACGAATTTGGGTTTTTTGGGTTTTTCACCCGTCTGTATCTCAGCCCCATGAAGATCCCCGGAGTTGATTTTTGGTACACTCAATTTCTAGTGGCCCCTGACGCCGTAAACCAAAATACAATCCCCTAGACCAACAGGGGGAGGAGGTATTAAAGTTATAAAATCGCTGTTCCAAAAAGTTTTCGCTTTCTTTGACAGGGCTACAGCCCAGACGAAAAAAGGAATCAAGCTGAAATTTCGCACACACATTCCTTGTGCCCTACTGATGTGCCTTTTGTGCCATTTGACCCCCCCTCACCTTCCCCCCTCGTTTTTACCCCCCAAATTGTACCTTGGGTTCTATCACAGCCCCCCGGGGGGCTACGGTAATGATTTTTTGTATACATATTCTTGGGAGGCTATTGAGTACATATACAAAAATTCAACCCCCAGGGACATCTTGGGCCGGAGTAATTAAAGTTTGAAAATCACCAATTTTCCCTAAATTCTTATGTACTTACTCTCAGCTCATAGGGTTTGTTTATCTCGGACTGCAATTGCAAGGTTAGAACAGATCTAACAGTTATTCCAAAGTTGTCTTAGGAAATGAAATTCAATCAAGACTAAAACATATTCAACAGTCGTAACTAGACGTTAAATCGCGGATATCACAAATTTGCCACAGCGACTGCGCATGCGCGCAGACTTAGCTCATTGGGCTTTCTGTTTTCATGTTCTATGTTGTTTGTTTATACGTAAGCAGAGAGTGATTCAAAGTGAAGTGGTTGCTTGGTGAGCAAAAAACTTCCCGCCAAACAAGATAAACAATTTAAAAGATCTATCCATATTTCTGAGGAGATGAAGGTGGGAGGAGGTTCTAATGGAAGTAGCTGTGATGAAAAAGGAGAAGAGGGAGGATGATAGTTTGGCAGATACTTGGCGGGCAAACTAGATATCATAACTTTTTATGGCTGAGGGTTTTTGGGTTTAGGATGCAGGTTTTCTTTTTTGTGCGGAAAAGTTATAGGTTTTCTTGGCGGGGAAATTTTTACAACAGGGTTGTTTGCGATGAGATAGATTTTACAGTTATAATTCAAACTCATCACTTTATGCACTATTTCTTACATTTTCTAAAAAGTAAATTCAAATAGTTACAAGGAATTACATATGTATTGTTTCACTTTTTAAATTGAAATGCATACGCTTACAAGCATGATCAAATTCGCATCTCCGTTGAGACAAAATGGAAACATTTTCTCATTATGACCTTACATATCAGAAAGCGTAAGTTGGTTTTTAACTCAATACAAAGAAAGAAAATAAATCTAGTATTTTGACAACAGATTTCCTTGGAGAATGACGAGTGAAGAAACACTTCTGTAGAAAATTTGAAATGTAACGCCGAAAATCGTGTTCACATTTACGAGATAATATCAAAGATTGCTTGGTCTTTTAGGAATTAGATAACTGTACTCGTATGTTTCCTATGATGTGACACAAGTTTTTCTAATGTAAAAAGGTAAAAGGAAATTTTGTCATTATGTATTGCACTTTAAAGTTAGGAAATATGATTTTAAAAACAGGATTGCATTCTATTAAAATTGAAATATAAGAAAAGAGTCTACGTAAGCAGTGTCTCCCGTAACATTTAAAGGGACTTTTATAGATTACTCTTACAAAAGTATGCTTTTGAATAGTTTTTTCCTTATCTTGATATAAATTTCAATTGGAAACTATTTTAAAACCATCTTCGATGGGTGCATTAAAAAAAAATAATTTGAATTTTTACATCTGGAATTCAAATTATGTTTTTCGCAATCACGAGTGTGTGTGTGTGTGTGTGTGTGTGTGTGTGTATGTAGGCGTGGGTGTTTGTGTCTGTGTGCAGGCATGAGTGTGTGGGTATGTATATGTATGTTTGTATGTGTATGTGTGTGTGTTTGTGGGTAGGCGTGCATGTGTGCGTGTGGATGTGTGTGTGTATGTGTGTGTAGGTGTGTGAGGTGTGTGTGTAGGTGTGGTGTGGATGTGTGTGTGGACAGGTGTGTGTGTATGTGTGTGTGTGTGTATGGTGGGGGGAAAATAAAATCATAGGAACATCAAAACAGTCAAATGAGAACAATAAGCAAAGTGATTGTTAAAAAAAAATTCTGGGTTTTGATCCGGGCTGTCTGAAGACATCGAATTACACTAAATCTATTAATTATAAAAAGTAAGTTATAAGTAATTGCTTTATTATATATTTTTTTTACAAATTAAAAAAGAAACAATCTTAAGTCAACAGGTTTAAAAAAGGAAACTTAAAAAAAAAAATCTTGCGACTCATACAGACGTAATAACGAATAAATACCTTTGTGCTGAAAATTAAAATAATCAATTGTGCTTCGATATGTTGGATAATTGATTATTTTAATTCATACGGACGCGTTATTTCCTCTTCGATCTGCAATGCCTTCTGTCGTGAGTATGATAAACGGCAGCAACTGCAGAAATAAGTTTTCCAGTTATTTGAAAAAGTGCGTTTTGAACTCAATATAAGAAAATGATAAATGTTGGATTTTTTTGCCCTCAGTATATACTATTAAATTATTTTACCTTAAATTTTCGATTTCTGTTCAAAAAGATTTATATAGATGTTTTCATTAAACCATAATATGGTTTCTTAGTATATGTTTTAAAAAATCAGTTCATAATTTATTAAAGAAGCTTAATTTGCTGATAAGAGTTACGTGGTGAAAAAGGAAATCAATCTTTTGCACGAGGTAGCTATAAAACGCAGCTGCCACATCTTATTCTTCAGCAACAAAATTAACTTTCAATCATGCATTGTCCTGCATAAAAGTTATAAACACATTTGAAAACTAAATAAAATTTTAAAACGTGCTAATACTCATCAAATTAAGATCCTTAAAGTCTCTAAACACCACCATGCGCATAGAAATTAACTGAACTGATCTTGTTACCTTAAGAGCAATAATTAAGCCCATAATTTGCACGCATTTAGAGATCGCGTTTAATGTGTAGTATATTAAACTATATTTTTAAAGTCAACTCATTAATATAAATATCATTCTGTCGGGGTTAGGTTTTTGAACTTCTTAGCAGATGGTCTCGATACAATTACAAAATTTTAAGGTGAAAAAATCCGTAGCAATTATCTTGTACCAGTGGCATAAGTAATATTTTATTATGCCTTTTTCCGTTTTATAAACTGCTTAATCGTTTGGAGTAGCCACACTCAACCATTTGTATATGACCAGGTCATGGCTGGTGAATAAGTAGAAAAAAAACACCGTGAGACACATTTTAGAGCAGCTAACCGCAAAATGAGCATTTTTAAAAACTTTTGCAAACTGTTATGTAAGGCCTCACGGGAAAAAAAAATAAGAAATTCAGTGGCGTTATTCAAAAATCAATTTTTTTTAAGAGAACATCAAGTTGTGTTAATTTTTACTTTGCGACCCGTGTAAAGTGGTTTCCGTACGGATGTATGCTAAAGGAAATAAATGACATTAACGGCTGGATTAGTTTTTTTCCCTTTTGCATATGAATGTACTACCAGTGCATCATAAATTGCTATAATATGTGCATGTATACAAGTTCATTTTTGAAATTTTTAATTTTAAACTGTTGGTGTGGTGTCCGCAGCTTTCAACAGAAAACATATGATAACAAATTTTTCAAAAAATATGATGTTTTCTTAATTGCAAAGTCGAGTTTCTTTATCGAAAATACTTTGTAGTAAGCTAACTCTTACTTCAGTGCTTCATACAATAAATTGAGACGACTATTGTTTAATGCTATTCCGTGACTCAAGAAAGAAGTAATGTAATTGAAAAGAAATGTCACGTTCAATTGTGTAGAAAACCACGTTTTTCTTGCTTTTGAACCAAATCAGTGCAAACGTTTATTAAAATTAGGGGAATCCGCCCCCTGCTCGCTGACGCTCACCAACCCCTGAAGATAGCTCCGCAATCTTATTTGATTCGCAAATATTTAAATCATCAGTTAAAAAGAAACAGATTGAAAACGCATTATAAGTTCCCTTTGGAACAAAAAGCACCTCTTCCCCGGATTTCAAAATAACTTATACCAACTTGGAGAGCCGTAAGGACAAGGGGCTCCTGACCGTTGAAAAACTGCAGTTTTGTACATTTGAAAAGTCGCTTTTATATTCATGGTCCCTAATAAAATGTTTTGCTCTTTAGCTATGGCTTTAGCCGAAGATTTTCCGTTAAAATCGAAGCTCTTATTTTTTTTTTATAAGCAAGAAGAAACAAACGAATCTAAAAGACGTAACTAAGGCAACGCCAAATAAAACATCAATAATTTGAATGCAGATTAGATTTTTTGAACTGGATTAAAACGACTTGTAACTTTTTTCCTTTGGAGATAGAAGCTTAGTTTTTCGACCATAGGTCGAGTTTGATCTGAAATGAAGAAGCTGCTCTTTCCAGTGGTGTGAAAAAGAAAACTGTGGGAGAATTTCCTTTACTTTTTACTGATATATTTAACGAAGAGAGTTGTACCTAAATTTTAGCTAAGCCTAAAATGTTCGAGCAAAAAACGCAAATAAATGCCGCCGTATTTAAGTAAGAGAATTGAAGGGGTGACAAGAAACTGTCACCCCTTTAATAGGCAATTTACGCAAAATTTGAGTTTAAACAATATTTCCAAAACAATTATTCGAAATTTTAAAAACAAAATCCCAAGTGCAACACCGGGGCTTGAAGTAATTTTTTACAAAATTTCAAGACTGTAGGTGCTATCGGGTTTCCCGGACGCAGGCCCGCCACAGATCTCCGTTCAGAATTTCTTTGACCTTAATTTTTACTTCCTTTTACAAAAAAGGAAGTATTGTATTGGCGAAAATATTTTCACTCAAAAATCGGCCTTAATTTCCATTTTGCTCACCGCCAAATGAATGTTGATTTTTTTTTTTCAACCCGACCACATGTACATATGTATCTAACAACGTATAGACGCCCAAAATATTCTTTTTAACGTTTCCCGAGTTAATTACAACGAGGTTTTTCGTGACGTATGTATGTACGTATGTATGTGTGTATGTATGTCGCATAACTCAAGAACGTTATATCCTAGAAAGTTGAAATTTGGTACGTAGACACCTAGTGGGGTCTAGTTGTGCACCTTCTCTTTTGGTTGCATTCGAGTGTTTCTAAAGTGGTCTTTTGCCCCTTTTTGAGCGGAAATTATTGTTAATTTCGATGTAAACTCAAGTGGTGTTATAATTTGTCGGACACTTGGCGATATATCGCCAGTCTTGGCGACAAATTTGGCGATTTTTTTTAAAAATTTGTTTTAAATTGGCCATTGTTGGTGGTATTTAGAGAGTAAACTATTGAATCACATTAGAATTGCCAATAATGAGGAAATTACATTGAATTGGAGTAAAAGGAAGTCATGTGATGCACACATCAGCTCGTTTTTAATACAAAGAGATAATGTAACACGTTTTCTAATAGAAACAGAAAGCTTATTTACAGGAAATATCCAACGTTGTTTAGCACAAATAAATAGATTCATGAATAAACGTGTTTCGGGGTTTCCACAACCCGTTTTCAAATAGAAAGCTTTTTTCATGTAAAGACATTTGGTAATTTTTACTGGAATCCTTACTGGAGTCATTCTTTATCGAATGTCTTTACGTCCAAAAGCTCACAACAAATTGAAAAAGAGGTTCCTGGAAACTAAAAAACTCGTGTATTAATCAACCTCTTTATATGTACTAAACAACGTTGGATATGTTATTTCTCAGCTTGGTTTTCTCAGCTATTATTTCTCAGCACAAAGGTATTTATTTATTTCTCATACAGCGCATTGTTTAAAATAAGCTATAAGGCATTTTAAAAATAAATATCAAACGAAATTCTTGCGATAGATTTAAGCATTGTAAAAATACGAAATTATCCTTTTTAAAGATATTTTTCAAAAGTTAAATCCATTGCAAGGAGTACAGTTTACTGTCCTACATGGGTAACTCATTTGAATAATTAATTGTATTATACATTAGAATTGCTTCAATTTTTCGAATTTTTAAATGCCTCGAACACAAATAAGGCAGTGAGAAGAAAAGGGGTGTAAGTAGCACAGTTAAAAGTTTGGAAACAATCAGTGCAAATGGTAGCTGAAGCTGCCCTCTGTTTTGTGGCAAGAGATGGAACAAGTAACTCTGGTGAGTTCTGCTGTATAGCATGATTTAGAAAAAACATTCAATGAAAGTCAACCTAGGATCTGAACTTCAAACGCGTTTTACTCGAAACGTTAAAAAGTCTGCTTACATTCCTTTACTTCTCACTGTTTTATAATGTTTTTATTTGTCTCTTAATTCTTTATTCCCTGTTTAACGTAGAATATTTTGCGTGCTATCCTATTAAATGCAACGTACTTATTTAATTTTCAGCATCGTTGGTTCTCTAGTGAGGTAAAACAATTTATTCTTTTCAAAAGCTGATCGTAGAGTTCTATCCAATTTGCTTGATTTAAAAATTTGATAATACATTGTCATTTAGTAATAAACAAATGCAAAATAGAACAATTCCAGGAATCTTTTTGGTTGAATACATCCATTAGACAAGGCATCAATAAAAATGATGACTGTGTATTATATATCCTGTTAAATGTATTACGGTTGGTTTGGGTAAGTGGGTCACTGGAGTAAGTTGGTCGCCCCCCCCCCCCCTAAAACTAAAATACAGATAAAGTTTTCGTACTTTTTTGCACTGATCCTGTTAAAGTTCATCAGAGCGATTCATTTTGCACATATTTGGGATTCGTGGAATTTCTTTCAATGGTCATAGAACTTATTCAACAATTTTTTTTTTTTGCGAGTTTAAGCAAAATTTTTAAAGAAGTGTTTCTAGATTAGTTATTATTATTTTTTATGATAATTAATTTTTCGCGTACACTTTAACTTCGAGTTCATACAGCAACAAGAGTTTTTGTGTAAAATATTATTATGTGTTCAAAAAAGGGACCCCACTTACCCCGTACATTTTTGCAAAACGGGGTAAGTTGGTCCACCTATAAAAATGGGGATTTCAAAATCATAAGCAATTCTGATTAAATATATGTATCGGTGAAATACAACTATTATGGCTTAAAAGAAATTGATTGTTCAGCTACAAAAACTGCTAAAGCTGGTGATTATGTATTTTCGAAACATACATGAAAGAAAATCATTAAGATTTAAGTGGGTCTAATATTGGAAGTTTATGATACAAATTGAAAAATACTGTTGAATTTGCAAGAACGATTAGAAATAGTGACTATTTTTACTGGCATAGTGCAGATGATGTTGGAATAATTGCTGAGGATAAAGCAAAAATGGTTCTTCCTTAGCCAACTTTACATAGATGCAGTCATTTAGTGTTTCCAATTTCTTTTTCAACTCATAGTTTTGGCAAATTTACTCAAATTGACCTTAATCAATTGTATTACGTTCATTAAACATACCTTTATATGTAAAAGCAAAACATATACCTGTAGGCTTTCAATAAATTTCCCAAATGAAATTATTTTGTTTTTCGTTTTTAAATTTTCTGTTATACAGATTTAAAAGACAGTAAATATCTCATAAATAGATGCATTTACAAAACACATAATTCACACTAAAAATTGGTATACTTTATCATGTAAGATCCCTTACCACTTTTTTAGATATGCTTCATTTAAATTTAAATAAAGGGGGGGGGGTGATCCACTTACCCCTTACTATGGGGTAAGTGGGACACCCATCCGATTTTTAAAAAAAATATAATCGTTAAGAATATTTAAAGCATTATTTTAGAAAATAATGATGAACTTTTGTTCATTAATAATGCCCGAGATAAAATAAGAAAATAAGATTAAATTTTTTTGTTTAAAAACTTTTGTATTAGAGGTAACAAACGAGCTAGACTCAAAAGGGGTCCCACTTACCCCATTATACCCTATGTAGATTTGCTAAATTATATGGCATTCATTAGACTAACCGAACTATACCATACATATCAAAAATATCTACACAATATCTTTCGAATATAAGGCAATTCTAAACATGCATATAATACATTAAGACGCATATTTTTTATTATTGAACTAAAAATTGAAAAAGAACTTGTAGTAGTGTCTTAACTTTAATATTTATGTAGCTGATACCCTTTACCAAACTCAACAAAGAAAAATATAGATAACATTTGACCTAAGAGTCACACATTAGAAAATGAAAATTCTTTCCAGAAACCGAAACAGAATATAAGGATTATTTAATGATTCCAACGAGATAATTGTCAATATATAAAATAATGTTGCAACGTATTTTTTTTTACAAAAATGCGCATACTTGAAATGTAATTTATAGCGTCCACACAAGAATAACCAAAAGACAAATTGATGAAAAGAGTACTCCGCGTGACACGGAATGCTTGATAAATGGGATTGTGTCAAGACCGGGAAATAGCCTCAAAAGGATTTCGTCTTCAGACATGATACTCGCCATAGCATTGAAAGAAGGAGATTTCTAAGTAATATTTTCAATTTCAAAGATGACAAGTTGATATGACTTTCGGAAACTTGTGCTTTGGACGCTTCACGGAAAATTTATTTTGGGCTACTGAATAGAGGCATGGGAAAAAAAGAACGAGTTTATATATATATATATATATATATATATATATATATATATATATATATATATATATATATATATATATATATATATATATATATATATATATATATATATATATATATATATTTAATACAATGTCTTTCAAATAAACACCGGCATAGTACTAAGTTTTGTGTTGTTCAAATTTGTTGTTGATAAAAAAGTTACCGTTTTCAGGTTCTGTGTGTAGCTGTACCTGCGTGAAGTTATACATAAGATTGAATAACAGTTTTGCGTAGTGTTTGACAACACTTTTAACCCATTTCGACCCACCGACTAAAAATTGAATAAAATGAATTTAAAACGACAGAAACTCTAAAAAAGTTTATACGCTATTAGAGACCTTAGAAATTTTTTTATCTCTACATATAAACGCATTTTATTTCTCCAAGAAATCGTATGACAAAATGTCCACAGATTAGCGATGGAATCGTTCCCCCGTAACGATTACCGTAAGATTCCCTAACGAAAGACTAAGTTCACCACTGAATCAAATTAAATTGACTTCGATCGTGCTAGTAAAGTCTAAGTGCAACATTTATAAGTAATTTCGTTTGAATTACATTTTCTAAGCTTTCTTTTTTGCCGCTTTTCCACGCTCTCTTTAAACTACTAAACTCATGCTGTAAGAGAAATGCGGTCAAAGCTCGATGACTCGAAGTCTTATAACTCGAATATTCCTTTATCTCAAAGTTTTCATTGGGTCTCGAAATGATCGGGGTTTTCTAATGTTGCGTTGTCACTATATCTCGAAGTCAACACATTTTTTAGTCAAAGCTCCTTTGAAAGTTTTTTTTTTTTTTCATTTCATGCACGAAAATCCAGCATAAAATATACGGGAAATAATTTATTTTTCCTTTTAAACAGTGCTTTGCTTTATAAGTTTATACGAGAAAGGAATTTATTCACAAAATACTATTGTGAAATTTAGCATTATGGGGAGGGGGGGGAGAGGTGCCATGTTCTTTTCCTCCAAACGTTGATGAGGAATTGGTACAGTGTTGCCAAACGAAGTGAAAATATGTTGATTGGGCTACATTTTGCTACGGCTGGCGACTAAAAATTTTACTCAGTAGCAGCTGGCTATTTTTTATCCTCTTTAAAGTTCATCAAAATTTGAAAAAATAGGTACGACATAAAAAATTGTGATTTTATGACAAAATAATGTGTTAAAGTAATGTAATCAAGAAGAATTGGGCGACCTTGTATTTTTTTGGACTATTTTCTTAGTATTTTGGGTTTTTTGCTACAATGAAAACATGAAAATTCCGCTTAGACATTTGCAATCCAGAAAGTAACAAATTGAATGAATTCTTAAAGTCCGAGAAAGTATAAAAATGAAAGCATACAAAGATAACTTCCTTTTTACTTTCTTCTATATCTAATATATAGAAGAAAGTATTGGTTTCGTGCAAATTTTCGAATTTCGAATTCTGATCCGGATTCGAACGTTTTGAGGTGTGCTGAGTTTATTTCGACCATTTTTGGAAAATGTCTGTGTGCCCTATATGTGCGTGACCGGTTTTTTTGGCCCCGCTCTAACGCAAAAACTACCTTATGAAATCGAACCACATTTGGTACACATATGTACCCCTATGCGGACTTTAGCCCATTAGTTTTTTGGCGCAAATTCCTCCAAGGGGGCGGATAAATGGAACGTTTCTTGAGTTATGCGTGCCTGCTATTCCCCAAGAAGTAACTGGTGGAATCAAACAAAATTTGGTCCATTTGTTGCTCGTAACAAGTAGAGATACTGATTCAGTTTTTGTGTCAATAGCTCTAACCGGAGATTGAGCTATCGAACGTTTTTTTTTTTTTTTTTCGTCACTTATGACTGATATATCTCAAGAAATACTGAACAGAATAAAACAAAAATTGATCAAAAAGTAGTTCTTAAAGGGTACAGAGCTGATTTTATTTAGCATCAGTACCTCAAAAGGGGTGGTACAATCGAATGTTCTTTCTTTTCTATTGCGAGTGCCATATCTCAAAAGTCATGCTACATTCTGGATGAAAAAATTTCATGAATGTGAACGTATATGTAAACAGACGTTGGTTGAATTCTGGCGCCAAGCGATCCAGGGCGGGGGGGGGGGGGGGGGGGGGCTGATTTTTAAAATATTTTTTATGCGAATAAAAATAGCTTTATTAATGCTACAATAAGAAAGATAAATCGTAATAGACTGTAGTCTGCGTATTTCGAGTCATTTTAATTGTTGGAAAATGACCGGAAAATCTCAATGATTTAAACATTTTAACTGTTGCCATCTTGTGTTTGTTAACAAATAAAATATTTGTAATTAATTCAAACAAGGTTTCAAAACAACTTTCAATTTTTGCTCTTTGGTTTGCTTTTGCAATAATTCAGAAATTGGTATGGTCGTCCAGTTTTTGCGTGGGTAATTTTGTTTTTGTTGGGAATATTGCTTCTTCGTCAAGCACGGGGAGGGATCAGAATTCATATGAAAGATATAGAAGAAAGTTTTGTGATGGCAGCATGCCAGTTTATGTAAGTATTTGAATAAAATTTATTCACTGGGAATATTTTTGTAGGATACTAATAGTTAATTTCATTCTAAATAACGATCGTAAAAGTATATCTAACATGCACTATTTCTGAAGGGAAAAAAAAATTCTTGAAAAGGCTGGGAGGGGAATTCCAACAGCTCAATCTTCAAATAATTCGAAGGTTTAAGCCCGTCCCTTGCGACTTCGAGTTATTGAGAGTTGACTGTGCATTAAACTAATTGGCATCATTAAAAATTCCGCGTAGCTCCGTTTAATATTTGAAATACTGATTGAAAATATGTTTTTTTTTTTTTTGTATAAAAATAACTTTTTACTTACTCTAATATCATTAAAATAAAACTTGGTTAAAAAGAAAATGAACAACTGATTGAAAAAGACAATCGCTGACTTATAATGTTTAGTAAAACTCATTCCTCATTCGAGGAATATGTTGTTCAACATAACGTTTCAATATATCAGTATTCAGATACTGGAAACATATTAACAAAGGGAGGTTTCACTTTTCAATCTCTTTCTGGAAGAAATACATTCTTGCTAGACAAGATTTCTTACTGGATATAGGATTTCAATCTTGGAAATGCGTTTTTAATGTTAAATAAATAAATAAAAAAATAGTAAATATTTTAACTTATATATGAAAAAATCAGAACAAGGAAATAAAATAAAAAAGAAGAAGTATTCCCAAGATCATGTGACAGAATATTCCTTTTACGATTTTTTATAATCGTTCACGCTCTTACCTTTCATTTCTTTTTACAACTATGAGGTATGTTTCTGCAATTTTTGTGTTTTCAGCAACCATTCAGACGAAGCAAATCTTTCTCGGTATTCCTAGAATGCTATTCTAGAGATACTTGTTTTTATCTTTTCGGATTTTGGTTCAAGAACTACAAGTTTGAAATTATACTGTAAAAATAATTTGACTTCATTTTACAAATAAAATAATACTTGCAATTTGTTATGAATAAGTATAAACATTTAAATTGAAAAATTCAAATTAAGCAAAAAATTAGAAAAATTCTTGTTTTAAAGATCATTTAGAAAAACAATTGTATTTCAGACAAAATATTAAGTTTTATTGATAAAATATTTCATAAATGTATCGTTCTCACCAATTAAACCCAACATTTACGAATTTCAAACTAGATCCCAGAACTATTCCCTCACTGGAAGGATATATAAGATTATATGCTTAAAAACAATGCTAATTGTAGTTTGTTAAGTTGTATAAGTTAAATAAATGGATTACCAACGTTGTAATGCACAAAAATTGCATTTTCATTTTGCACTACCACTAACCGAATTTGCTACCGCAAAAATTACATTTCTTTAAGAAAAAATTGTGAATCCTTATTTTAATGCATATACAAAATATACGCACAATAATGAAAAAAGTTTCATGCATAACATAAAACAATTTATATAATTCGCAATAATACCATTTGTATCGTAACTTCATGTGCTATTTTCAGAAACTTACAGATTCAGACTATAACTCAAAAAATTCATAACTTTTGCAAAAAATACCATTGAAATTAAAGTTTATTGTATTAATTCAAGATTTCAAGATTCATTCGATAATGTTCAAAAAAAGACTAACTGAACTAAAAGCAAGAACAAGAACTCAGAAGTTTTAAACAACAAGAACCAAATTAAACAGACAAGCAATATATATATCAGTTTCCAACTGCGCCACCTGCAGTTAATATTAAAGTTACATTGAAGTTTAAGCAACATTATTGTTTTGAAAAATACACTTAGATGCATTACAAATCGGCCTCAACTTCATGAAGTCTTGTTTGTTTGAGTTGCAAGACTTCACCTTTTTCTCATTTCTGTGTGGTGAAAGATGTTTGCTAGTACTGATATTGAAGATTGAAATTTTATGAAAAACCTTCTAAGTAGGGCTGGGCGATATCAGAATTTTAATACCGCGATATATCGCTCTCTAAATATCGATATTTTTGATATATCGATACATTTAGGTCGATAAATTCAACATTTCATTGGGGGCGGGGTGCAAGGCGTATAAATGCAGTGCCTATTACATAAATATCTGCAATAGAAAAAGCCACTGGCCCTCTTGGTGAGTAAATATTTCAGCAATTTATTCTACTAGTAGTAGCGACAGCAACGATGCTCATATGTAAGTGCGGGAAGGGGGGGGGGCATGAGGCAGATTATACCGCAGAAGCTTTTGGAGAAATTACTTTAGAAGAATTTAAGTCTTTTTATTAGTGGGTCACAATTCTTGGGGAAAAAGGGGAGCTTTGTAAAGTTGAGGGGTACTATCGTAGTTGGGGGAGGGGAGGTAACCCCTAGCTACATCATCTGCACATTATGATCTGCAACAGAGAAACGCCATCGGACATCTTCATAAGAAAATATTCCATCGATTTCTTCGAATGATAATAGCTAAAAGAGACGTGCCTATTTGGGGAGGGGGGAGGGTCATGATGCTGAGTATACCATTGAAATTATCAGAGAAGTTATTTTAAAAGGTGTTCAGTCTCTTCAAAAGAAGGTCGCGTTTTGTGATAAATTTGAGGTTGCCATCCCACTTGAGGGTAGGGGGGAGCAATTCTAGCAATATCATCTGTTTATTAACATTTACAATAGCGAAAAGCCATTGAACATCTTGGAAGGTAAATATTTCATCAATTTATGCGATTAATAATAGCAAAAACAGGGGGCCCCTTGTAGAGGAAGATAAGGGGCCATGAGGCAGACAATGCCATTGAAATTTTTTGAGTTTCCTTTTGAACATATTGTGGCGTTTTCTTTAAGGGGGGAAAAGGTCATAAAACTGATGGGAGCCACTGCACTTAGGGTGGGAAATGGGCACCCTTACCTACATCATATACATAAGATATGAATTACAAAACAACTTGATAAGCAAATATTCCAGCAATATAGTTGAATAGTTATAGCTAGAGCAGTGTACCCTTTCGGAGGGGGTACCTTGAAAATGAATATACCCTTTAAATTACCAGAGAACTTTTTAAAAAAAGGATTATAATCTCTAAAGTAGGAAGTCTTGTTTTTTTGGGGGAGGGGAAGGGGGAGGGGTGCTGTTCGGTAAAACTAAAAATGAGGGAGGCCATCGCACCTTATTGGGGATTGGCAGTCCTAGCATAATTATTTATGCATAAGGACTGCAATAGAGAAAAGCTTAAGGAAATATTGAAAAATAAATATTCCAGCAATTGATTCTAACAATAGCTAAAGCTGAGGTGCTCATGTGAAGAGGGGGGGGGGAGCATGAGGCTGACTATACCGCTGAAATTATCAGAAAGGGAATTTTTTAAAGGTTTTTGTACTCTTCAATGGGGACAATTTTGGGGGAGAGGATGGACTCGGTAAAATTGAGGGGTGCCGTCACAATTGGGAGGATGGGCTTCCCTTACTATATCATTTGTGTATTGAATTCTGCAATGGAGAAAAGTCATCAGACATTTTGAAAGGTAAATATTAAAGTAGTTTATCCCAATAATTACTGCTAAAGTAGGGATATGCCCATGGGTAGGAGGGATGAGGCAGACTATATAACTGTAATTATCAGACATGTTATTTTAAAGGGATTTTATTGTCTTTAACAGAGAATCATGTTTTTTCTTGGGAGGGGGGCTTGGTAAAATCGAGGGGCGGGGCAATGCACTTGAGGAGAATTGGCGCCCCCTAGCTAAAAAAGTCATCGAAAATCTTGTGATCAGTAAATATTTCAGGAATTTATTCTCACAATAATAGCTAATCTACGGATGCCCATACCAAGAGGGTGATAGGGAATCATGAGACAGACTTTACAATTGAATTGTTCATGAAGTTATTTTTAATGGATTTTAATCTCTTTTATGAGAGGTCGTGTTTATTTTAAGGGGGGGGGCTTCGTTAAAATTGTGGGGGTCATCTTTTTTAGGGGGGACTTGGACCTATATCTATTTATGTCCCGATCTGCAATTAATAAAAGCCCTCAGCCATCTTAATAAGTAATATTCCAGTATTTTTTTCTAATAATATTCGCTATAGCGACCTATCCCCCCCCCCCGCTCATGTGGTGATTGGGGTCACAGCACAGAACAAATTGTCGAAATGTTTACAAATGGTGTTTGAAAAATATCAAGTCTTTATGAAATAGATAGGTGAATCGCATTTTTAAGGGGGTGGGGGGGGGAGTGCCGTGTAAACTTTCGAGGGGGTAACACACATATTTAAATCATCTGCACATTATCATTTTTTTATTTTACATAATTTTCAAAAACCATACAAGTTCAGAAATGCAAGTTCATTTTCGGTTTTCTACGAAAATCGATGTTTCCCAAAAAACCGGAAATCCCAATATATGCTATCCTAATTCCGCAACCTATGTTTGATAAACCATATAAAATTAAACTAGTGGATTTTGAACGAGAAAGATATAACTCCGTTAGTTCCGATACCATTTCGAAAAAAAACGCAATCGGTATTTCCTTGAAACCAAACTCGCAACCGTCGAAATCGAAAGACATGCAAACGGCTTCACTTCTCGATCTCCGCAACTAACCTACAATGTCGAAAATTCTCAGATGTGCGAAATTATTCATTCAATCGAACGAATTCCGTTCCTTAGATTCTATCTAAATTTCAGAACGCAACTCTTACGGCAACCATGGTTTCATGGTTTCAACTTGGCGCGGTGCTGCATTCTAGAAAACGCTTGTAACGCCAAAACTGGCGAGATACATTTTTTTTTTGTTCTGAAAAGGACGAAAATACTCGAAAATTTTGCTCGTAATCAGAACAATGGAAAAAGACATGAAAAACAGTAAAGCTTCAGGGAAATCTGAAAGAGTTGGCAGGTATGATCCACTCGTTAAGTACAAAGATTTATAAATAACTAGCTGCGTTGCCCGGCTTTGCACGGTCTATTTTGAAAACAAAAATTGTGTCAAGTGACGAATATTCAACAATCAGGCATAAATAAAAGAAAAAAAATCATCATGCAAAATTTCAACTCCAAACAATGACGACTGATATTAAAATACTTTTAAGAAATTAAAATAAAATGAGAAAGATGGATTTAAAAAGCGTAACTATGGAAACACAAAATAAAATAAGTTTCAGAGTTGAAAATGAGAAAGATGGAAACAATGGATTCAAAAAGCGTTACCGTGGAAACGCAAAATAAAATGGTTAAAAACTTGAATAGAGAACAGATTTTTGAACTTCATTTAATTCGCTTGTAACTTTTTTTCTAATGGAGATAGAGAATTAAACTTCCGACCATAGGTCGAGTTAGATCTGGAGTAAAAAAGGTAGCTCTTTTCAATGGTGTCAAAATGAAAACTGTAGGACAATTCCTTCTCTTTTTATTGATGAATTTAATGGAGAAAGTATTGCCTAAATTTCAGCTAAGCCTAAACAAATTCGAGCTAAAAACGTGAATAACTCCCGCCGCAATTAAGTTAGAGAGTTGGAACAAATTGCATAGAACGCGGAAAATTCTACCCTTTCCAACGATATGTAATATTACTAATTGCGAGTAATTTTGTACCCCCATATTCGGGAATTTATGTGAAAATTGGGCCTAAATTGGAATAAAAAAAGAACTATTCATCGATTTTTTTTTCGAACTGGTCTGCAAACCTTCTCAGGACTTAAAGGGACAAATCGTGAAAATTTCAGCGAAATCGGCTGGGTAGTTCTCGAATTTTGCGAGTTCAAACAAACAGACGCTTTTTGGACACTTCATTTTATACTATGTAGAGATTATGTATTTTTAAGTCATTATTTGAATTAGTTCTTAGGTAAATTCGGTCCGACGATATATCTGACCGATTGAAATCTGAATACCGTTACCACGGTAATAAATGTATGTAATAAATATGTATCGATATATTACGGTATACTGGTATATCGCCCAGCCCTTCTTCTAACATGCATAAATTGAGGCGATAATGAAAAAAAATTTAAAATCAGTGTTTGATGAACGTGAAAGATGCCTTATTTAAAAAAAATGCTCAGTGCGTATCTGAAATCTAATTTACCGTATCTAAAAACCTAAACCCGAAATTTATAAATTCTAAAGGGCTTGAGGGGGCTGAGTACTTTTCCGTTGTTGAAGAACATGCGAAAGCAGCTCTGTTTTCAAATTTTTTTATCTGACTAAGGACATAGTTTGGCAAGTTGATTTCAATAAACACACACTTCAAATACACAACACATATGAATGTGTAATGTAGTGCCTTCAAGATGATTTTTCATTCAAAATAATTAAGACTATGATGCAACTCGTAGTATGATTTTCCTCCAAATAGCAAAAAGTTAATTATTTTCAGCTCATAACGTAATACATATTTTTATAGCAATTAATATTAAAATATTGTATAAAAATCATAATTATGATTTAAAACATGTCCTTAAAAATATTTTTCAACCAGTTTTACTAAAATTGAAGTGTAAGCCCTAGAATATGTATAAAAATCATAATTATGATTTAAAACATGTCCTTAAAAATATTTTTCAACCAGTTTTACTAAAATTGAAGTGTAAGCCCTAGAATATGTTCCACAAAATTTCAGAGCAATAAAACAATAATTTGTTTGTATGATGCAAGTAATCAAAAATTTTACGTTTTGAGGAAAACGCGTCTGAAGTTAGAACTCACAATGGTCCCCAATGTAAACAGCTTCTACTATTTTATTAATAACTACGAAAGTGATTTGACGATTATTAAATTTTGTTATCAAAATGTTCAGAAAAGTAAGGATAATAAGATATATTTTTTTTCTAAACATGTCATTTTTTGAGGTTAAAAGAGTCCCGAGACTCCTTAATGCTAGCACTACTTTTCTTTTTGTGCACGCGAATATTGATATACTGTGTCATTTATATAGGAGCATCATATTTGCTTCATAGAAGTGTTTCCAATTTCTGGAAAAAATAGTTTCGAGTATGGAAATGATACTAAAGTATCAAACGAGTCTCAGTGATTACTAAGAACTTACAAATACGTTTTTTGTGATACAATCAGTGTGCAGGTTTCCGAAAGTCATAATTGGTCCGTCAGTAAGTGACAGAGACGATTTCGTCGGTATTCTATGATTATAAATTACTCGCAGTATTTCTTAAACAATATATTAGTTCAAGCGAGTACTATATTATACTTCATGGAATCGAAAACTATATATTTATTTTTGCATATTAGCAAAAACATTCTTATTGTAATGCCTAAAATTAACTAATATTACCTCGTTTATATGAACTGTTAACAAATGCGACCCGAAAAACTGAAACTGCGGAAGTAAGGGTAAGAAGTAAAACACATTTTTTAATACTCGTGTGATTTTTTAGTACAACAAACATCAGTGCTTTGTTGCTCTAAAATTTGTCTGCCTCCGACTTTACGACTCCGACTCCGCAGTCCTGGTTATATGATTGTTGATATGATTTGTTTTGATGTTCCATATAAAGTTTTAATTTTTATTTATTTATTCTAATTTTGACACGGGAAAATAAAAAAAAGAAATTTGGAGTATTTTATGTTTAAGCTATGCTGTTGATTTTATTTTTTTGTTATTTTTTATGATTGAAATTATCTGCTTAAATGTATATTTTATTATTTATCCTTTTTTTTAATTTCTGGCAATGGGTGATAATAAACTCCGAGACCTTTTACTATTACCAGGAAAAAAGAACTTAGCAAATGATTGACGAGCTTTTAATTTGTAATTCCTTTTTTTTTCTTTGTGAACGAGATTGACGAATCTTTAATGAAAAAAAATATATGCATTGTCAATTCAGTGTTACTACTTTATTTGTTTATTTATTTAAATTTGACGTATCTATTTCATCAGAAGAGCGATGCATATTTTGTTTCTAAAATTCAGCTTTAAATGTTAAAAAAAGTAGGCATATTTAAACATGATTATTAGTCTTAGCTAATAAAGAGAATATCGATTAAACACTAGAAAGCTGATATTGATAAACATGAAAGTAGGCTCGTTTAGTTCTGGAAGTAATTTCTGCCGTAATGATTTATTGTTCCTTGTTTAACTTCAATTTGAGTTCAAACCCATATTATATTTTACTTCATTAGCGTATTTTTGAGCGTTTCACTAAACATAATAATAAAACTTGTATGTTTTGTTAATAGTTTTTTAGTTTAAACCTGCGATTATTTGAAGTTTGTTTACATTTGTATGTTTAGCGCTTTAATGTCGAATATTTAAGTAATAAAAAAGAGAAAACAAGTAGCATGTAGTATGTACAGTTCTGAAGTTGTATTATAATTCTATAAGTTTAGGACGCAAACCTTGAGCAGAAGGGATATCGTTGCTTAGAACAATCGAGTATGTCAACAGTAGAACATGTTTTAACGCATTAGAAATGCTTTCAGTCCTGTTACACCGACGATTTTTATCTTCAAAACAATTCTTTATCACCTTCGCTTAACAATATTTGCAAAATTTAGATTTTTTTTTTCAAATATGGTTGACGTTAAATAACTTTAAAATACTTATTCATTAGTGTATAAATCATCTTTTTGGTACTAAACTCGAAATATTTTTCTGAACAACTTCTGAATTTTCCTGATAAATAAAACATTTGAGTAAGTATTTTCCCATCATATTTTCCATCACTGCATATCGACACTAGACAGGTTCAGCTATTATAATTCAGAAAATTAACAAAACATAATAAATAAAAAAAAAGATACTTCATCTTTTTTCTAAACATGTCAGACCGTTTTTTTGCAAAAAACAACGTTATTAAAATATGTCATTATAATAATTAGTCGCATTAAAATGGATTACATTAGAAAGCTATTACTTTAAAAAGGATCATATTAAATAATTATGCTTTTTATCAATACATTAAACAAAATTATGGATTTATAAAAATTTTTTGATGATTTGTTTTTATCTTTTTTAGTTTTATTTGATTATTCTCGTCATTCCACTCAACATTAATAGAAAAAAAATGTTTATCTTTAATTTTTAAGAAATTTCATTGAAGTTTTTCATACTGAGTTATTGACGTTCTGGAAACATTACACGAAAAAAAATGTTTATCTTTAATTTTTAAGAAGTTTCATTGACGTTTTTCATACTGGGTTATTAATGTTCTGGATAATCCTTAATCTTCTACGCAAGCCTTTTTTTTTGTTGGAAATAATATTAACATATTCGTTTCATTCATGCCTTTTTCTCCTTTTTATTCGCTCGTTTTATGAACAATAAAAAAAAATGCTTTGAATCCTAACTTGAAGCTGCTACTGAGTTCTAGTTTTTTCGTTCTTTTTTTTTTTTTTTTGAAGAAATGTTTACAGACGATGCATGCATTTAAAACGAAAATGAATTGTGTTGAATTCTAAATTTCGAACATTGTCAAATAAGCATGACATTCTAAATTACATTGTTTGATTTTACATTGCATTTTTTTCTGATTCTGCAATTTTGGTTTAGAACACGCATAAAAAAGCATGAAGCAACACAATGTGCATAAAAATATTACCATCTATTTTGTATAATCCCTTAGTTAGGTACTTTATAAATCTTTAACGTTTAAAACCTTTCACATCATAAGTTATTTCGGGACCACTTAATGATTGACTTGTACCATTCAATAGTGCGTTTTTCAATTTTTTCTTATTTTTTTTTTTTAAATCAATCATATCTTACTGTGTATCTATGTTTTTTTCGATACATTTTTCTGAGTATTTTTATTATTTATCGATCCTTATTTCACTCTATTGAAAATAATTGTCCTCTGCTTATTTTAAATCATAACTGTATTTGCATGAAATACACAGCCAGCTCAGTCAATTCCAGACGAGGACTGCAGTTTCGTGCTTATTAGCACTCATCAGCCCGGCATAGGAAGTGACTGAGCTGGAGGTGGAAAACCTCTTAAAGAAGTCCAAGAGCGCCAAAAAAAACTGGCTATAGGGCGGTAACTTACTGAATATAACTGCATTTAGGTTTTGCAATACTTTTACTAATATGATAAGAGCTCCAAAACAATTTAGGATCAGGTTTTACATTTTACTTCACTGAAATTTTAAAACGAAATGTTTTATTGCTGTCTGCCTCTTTTCACAAAAGTGTTGCAAATGTTCCACGCTTACACTACTCGAAGAAAATACATTTCATGACGTTAAAGTAACTGTGATGAAAAGAAGAAAGTTACAAATACTTTTTAGTAAATATAAATCTAGAGTATCTTTTACACCTTATGATAGAAAAAATGATGGTAATATTTATCAATTTCAGTTCACTTACGTATACTTCATATAGTAACATTCTAACATTGATTTGAATGTTCATTTATTTTTTAAGGCTATGCAAAAATTTAAAACTTTTATATTAAAACATCTAGAATCAGAATAATCCTGCTTAAACCTCCATGTTATGCTTTTTGAAATATGTTCACACTTATTTATTACCAATATTAATTATTCATTCATATTTTTCATCTTCAGAAACCACGAAGAAAAAAATAAGTACGCATTTCATCTGTGAAATCAGCATTCAACATACTTTGTGCTCTTCAGCAGGTTACAAAATGCATGCCATCATCTAATCATATACTTGAGCAAACCTAACTTGATAGCATCATAAAGGAGTCATTCAGGATCCGCGCAGCTTTTCCAATTCTAACAGGTTAGCTTTGCCCTGACTGTATTCGGATGAATATAATTCTTTTCAAGATTTATCGTTTAACCAAAAATTAAACTGTCTGAATGAAAAATAAAAAATTATCCATTTAAATAAATCAATACTCAACTTTTTTGTAATCATTCTCCTTCTGTTCAACTCACCTAACTGAAAAAAAAAAAAAAAAACTAAGTTAGCAATAATATTCTTCATTTACAATAAGTTTTATTGTTTTTTATTTGAGAAAGTCCTCTTTGTTAATATCTGTGACTTTATTTGAAACAGAAAGGAACCAAATGTGAAGTCATTAGAATTTATTTATCATGTATCAAACTTCATAAACTTTTTTTTTTTTTTTTTGGTAAAGAAGAAAACTGACTCGTCGCTTCAAGATGTGTATTTCTAGTTGTTGTTCATTAGCAAATCAAGAAAGGATGTAACATGAAATGCACAATCTTAACAACTAGCTGAAAACGAAGCGTGATAATGAAATCAAATGTTACGCATCCCCCATTTAGTGCCTTCAGAAAGTGGATCACATCAGCTAATTATTAACGGCTGCAGACAAGTTTCATAGAAGAAACAGAATACATTCAGGTTGCATTGCTCTAATAGGCTACCTTATAAATGACAGTTGGCTTGACGGATATAGTTTTCCATATTTTCATGTTCATTTTTTATCACTCTGTATGTTTGTCGACTAGCGGTAATGAACAATATTTACTGAATTCCATGAATGTAAGATATTATAAGGTAAGCTAATAATAATCATGATAATAAGTTTAAATGTGAGATATTTATAAAGTAAGTTAATAATTATAATGATAATAAATTTAAATGTAAGATATTAACAAAATTAAAATGCATTTTTTATATGTTTTGTCAGAATTAAAAAAAAAATATGAACTCTTTTCGAACATATATTTTAACAGAATAATTAAAACGACATATTTGAGCTGAAAATGCAAAATAAAATCAGATTTTTTTAAAGCTTCAATAGACATCAAGAATGCCCTCAGCTACTTTTAATCAAAAATTCATGATTCAGAACTTCTTATCCGGTCAAAAAGAAAACTTTAAGACATCCATACAGAAACCTCAAAAAATTAAAACTTAACTACTTTCCTTAAAAATTAAATTTTCTTTAACACTAACGTTGATTTTTGATACATTTATTATCAATTCTGAAACATTTGACATTTTAATGAAATTTTCTCACAACCTTTGACTATGATGCGTGCTTAAAATCTGTTTTAGGTATAAATTGAGCAGCAGTCACGGAAGTGGCTTTCTAAGAACACAATTGGGACTATTGCTTATTCAGGACATGGCCTGTACCTCAGTAACAGAAGAAAGGACTATAGTATTGAATACGTGACTAACTAAAACGATGGGTTCAGAAACGAACGCTATCGTACGATGTTCCGTATACGAAGATAAATAAAGATATTTCAGCCTTAGTCTGTTAAATGAAGCCTCCGTGTAGAAACAAAACCAAAGTTTTCCTAAAGGCATCCACATAAGTTTAATGAACATTTATTTACTTTTAAAACTTGCATTTTAAATGTTCTGTCCCTCAAAAAATATTTACTAAATATTAATGGTGATTTATTTGTTATGAGGTTTATCATAAAAGTCCTATTACGTGTAATGTATAGGTGAAAGTGGAACATATACCTTGAGACACTTTTCATATTTAAATTTATATATATATATATATATATATATATATATATACTATTATCATATATATATATATATATATATATATATATATATATATATATATATATATATATATATATATATATATATATATATATATATATATATATATATATATATATATATACATACTATTATCATATATATATATATATATATATATATATATATATATATATATATATATATATAATATTATAAAGAGAGAGGACGAATTTTTGTGTGTTTATATGTTCAAGGTAATATATATATATGATAATAATAATAATCTGGAGCTTAAACATTCTCTTCTAGTTTAGAGTTAAAATTTTGGTCTTTTGACCATAATTAATGAATCCTCCACGGCTGATGAGCTCTGGATTCACTCTTTATCTATTCCTACTTAATAGCTGTTTGCATTTTTCCTTTTGATCATCATTTGTTATTTATAATTTGTTTAATATTTGTAATTCTGTTTGCTTAATTTTATATATATATATATATATATGTATATATACTTAATATTAGTAGATCTAGCCGGCTGGTGACGTGACGGTTAGGCGCTGACCTTCTACGCCTGTGGACCCATGTTCTGACCTGGGCTGGCCAGTCGGTATTTTCGAGATGCAGAAAACTTTCAAAGCGCATGTCGTACGCATGTAAAAGATCTCTTAGATATTCGTATGGCTTAGAATTCCCTTGGAAAAAAATAAATTCCTTGTGCAGTTTTACATCAAAGAGAGCCCAGGTGCCTTCATCTGGTTGAAACTGGGCGTCAAAATTAACCGTGCCAATGACGTCTGCGCCTTAATGGTGGCACATGAAGGACTGGATGCCGTACTAGGTCTGCTAAAGGCTAAATAGCCTTAAACGCAGCCCCCATTATACGAAAAAAAAATAGTAGATGCAATGCAACAATTAAATGTTTTTAGCCATATTTTAAATCTATGTATGTCATTCATATTTTTGCTATTCTATACAACAGTATTGTTTTGTACCTATTCGGATTATCTACGATTTTCGCTTATCCGCGATCACCGTGCCACCCTATTCCGCGGATAATCGATAGTTTACTCTAATTAAAATACAAACAGTAAAAATAATTCAATGATTCATTTTGGTACTTATGCACCGTATAGTCTGCTGTCCGAAGTGAAAAAGATATTTCATTCTCAATTTTACTTTTAAATGGGATTTCCTTAAAAAACCAGGTAGTGCATCAAGTTTCCGGAAGTAGAATATTCTTTGAAGCAAATATCGGGGAAGATCAGTAAGAAGTATCCTGTTTTATTTAAAAAAAAAAGAAAAAAAAAAACTTGCTGATGTACGTAAACAAATCTCGAAACTAGGAGATCCCTCTTTTCGGACTTGACATTATCTCATTTCTTACTTTCATTCTTATGTCTGTTTTCACTTTTGCGTCATAAGGCACTTACTTTTGCTTTTTTCTGGCGAATTTTAGTTGCTTTTATAACAGCCATAGGTATACGCAGCAAAATGGATTTATTAGGTTTTTTTTTTAATAAGTTGTTTAAATTTAAAGTTATTACAAAATATTATTTTTTTAAGAAATCACTTTTTTTCGTTGATGTTTTAGTCAATGTTTTATTGTTCTTCTATTTTCAATCATACTATTTTATTATAATACATAACATTTTAGTTTCAAAACTTCTCTCTGCCTTAACTATCATAGCATATCTCATACATCTCGGAAAATGAACACGCTTTTCCTTTCGAAACATTACTGGTACAAGTTTTTATCAGGTTGATGATTATCTTATTTGAAAAAAACCTAATAGCGGAGAATTACAATTTGTTGCTTTCACGAGAAGAGTTCAAGCGCTGTAGTTCTGGAAAAACCTGATATTTTTTAATCAAAAATTCATTAAAAATAAAAATGTTTTTTACAGAATCTTTATGAGCAGCTAATCAAGAAAAAAATTAACTAAATTCAATGAAAAACATTTTCGATACGCTTTCCTGCCTGCATAAAAAGCCAAATGAGTGACTTTTTACGTACACAGAGTCACCAAGGGCCAGAATTGTATTTAAGGTGAAAAAAGTTACATTTTTCATGTAGATCCCTTATTTAAATTACATATAACAGGAATAATTAAAATAACTTTGTATATACACTATATAATAAAAAATATATGCACCTAAAAGGAAGTGTTGGAATGAGACTAAACTTTTCATACGTGTGAGCAGCACTGATTTCAAAAAGTGAGTACAAAATGTAAGGAAAACCCTCCTTTATTTCAGATAAAATGACAATTAATGGTATGTTTTAGTTTCTTGTAGGGCACCTTTAACGTGAATATAAGAGGAGATACAGGCAAACATTGAGACATAACAGCTTAGTCGAGTCTAATGTATTGCGTCATCTTTTTCCACATTTCTTTAAATGGTAATACTAATTCGATTAAACTCGTAGGTAGTCCAACTTACCGTCCAAAGTGGGGCGGTTCGATTTACAAATACAAATATAAATACAAATGTGACGACCAGCAACAGGCTCTGGGCCCAGCTAGGCTGGTCCTAGTCAATTAATTAGTCCCCAATGAAGATCAATGGCCCTCTTAAAGGTATCCACTCCCTTGCTCATTACCGCCTCTTCCGGTAAGCTATTCCAAGTGCCCACGACCCTGCTAAAGTAGTAGTTTTTCCTGATTTCCAAGTTAGCCTGAGATTTAAATAGCTTAAAACAATGACCCCTTGTCCTGCTTTCCCCGCAAAAATTTAATCCATTTACCTCTTTCATTTTGATAAATTTAAATAACTGAATCATGTCCCCTCTGACTCTCCTTTGCTCCAGGCTATACATGTTAAGCCTATTAAGTCTGGTATCATAATCTAAATCGGAGAGTCCCCTTACCAATTTAGTTACCCTTCTTTGAACCCTTTCCAATACAAAAATATCTTTCTTCAGATAAGGCGACCAAAACTGAACAGCATACTCCAAATGAGGTCTTACTAAACTCCTATATAAAGGCAGAAGAACTTTCTTAGATTTGTTTGAAATAGATCTATTGATGAACCCAAGCACCCAAGCATTTGTGACGAATAAAATGATCTAACGTCACCGATAAGGTGATAACGTGGAAGAAGAAGGCCAATGACACCCATGCTGTGAGTGACAGAGCATTGTCCAGTTAAAAAAATCTTCTGAGAGGCTTTTCTTCAGTTTCAACATATGTGTCTGAAGCAAGCCACGATCCAATTAGACTATGATGGTGCTGCGGATCAATATTAGGGGAGTACGTGTTTCGTAAACGATAGTACCCTATAACATTACACCAACTTCACGAGTAGTATATATATATATATATATATATATATATATATATATATATATATATATATATATATATATATATATATATATATATATATATATATATATATATATCTCTTTATAATATTATATATATATATATATATATATATATATATATAATATTATAAAGAGAGAGGACGAATTTTTGTGTGTTTATATGTTCAAGGTAATCTCCGGAACCACTGCACCTCATTGAGTAACATAGGCTATAATTCGAAAAAAAACCGATAAATAGTTCTTTTTTTATTCCAATTTAGGTCCAAATTTCACGTAAATTGGGTGAAACATTACTTGCACATATTAATATTATACTAGCCTGCGTGTCCGGCGTTGCACGGGCTACTTAAAAAATTAAAGAGCTGTTCAATTGATGTTTTGACACACTTTTTTGTTTATTACGTGAAACTATTAAATACCAATAATAAACTTATTAAATACCAATAAGCATTAATTTAATATCAAGCCATCAGATTCCAATTAAGCTTTAGTTAAAATCCTTAAAAACAATCTTTTTTGTTCAACTCTGTTTCACTTAAAGAAATCCAAACAATCTTAATTTAACGTGTTCTTTTAACGATACAAACTGTATTGCAAAAATCGAAACAGGAAGGAAAAAGAGATTTATTACAATTCGAAAACTCACCCATGTGACGGAAAAAAAGTCCAACAAAATAAACATAATTAGTCGCACATCCTAAATGTACCCAAATATGAGGCAGGTGAATGATAAACTTGCACTTCAATCAATAAACATTACTAAAGAAACATTTTTCATATGCTGAAAAGATTTAAGAACGTTGAATGTGAAAAAAATAAGAAAGGATAGACGATAAATGTCCGAATAGAGCAACCAATTTTAAACTAATTAAAAATGAAATTCTAGATGGAAACGTTGTTTTAAGATTTGGACAGCAGCAAAAAAAAATCTCTTTTGACACAATTATTAGAATTTTATTTGCTCACCCGTATGCAAATTGGCAACAGGAAAGAAATAAAAATTCCTGAATAGCGTTATGTTAATTAACGTTTTAATTAATATCTCAGCTAATTAAAGTCGTACAATTATGAGATTAGTCCTACTGTTTTCTTTGGAAAATTTCGAGTTGATCGGTATCTCGTTTGACTCCCGATTCGCAGTGGTTCTCGAGAAGATCGATCTTCAGACAGACAGACAGACAGACGGACGCGAACAGATTTTAATATTATAGTGGATATCGTTGAAGAGAGTAGAATTTTCCGCGTTTTAAAAAACTAGTTTCGATGCTCTAACTTCATTACGACGGGAGTAATTTGCGTTTTTAGCTCGAACTTTTTTAGGCTTAGCTGACATTTAAGCACTACTTTCTTCATTAAATCTATCAATAAAAAGTGAAGTAATTGTCCCACAGTTTTCTTTTTGACACCATTGAAAAAAAATCGACATTGTTTTACTCAAGAAATATCTCGACCTTTGGTCGAAAAAATTAGCTTCTATCTTCAAAGGAAAAAAAAAATACAAGCGTTTGAAATCAATTTCGAAATATGTCATTTTGGTTCAGGTTGTCAACTATTTTGTTTTCACGGTTACGCTTTTTGAATCCATTGTTTATTTCCTTCAGTTTGCATTTAATATTGTAAACTTGTTTTATTTCATGTTTCCATGGTTACGCTTTCAAAATCCATCTTTCGCATTTTAATTTCTTAAAAGTATTTTAATATATGTCGTCAATGTTTGGAAGGGTAATTTGGCATGGTGTTTTTTTTTTCTTTTATTTAAGCCTGATTGTTGAATATATGTCACTCGACACAATTTTTATTCTCAAGGTAGACCGGGCAAACGGTAGACCGGGAAACGCAGCTCTTAATATATAAAGATTTGAAAGCTACTGTTAATGTGATCATATACCTTTTTGTTTCTTTGGCGAAACTTTTATTATTGCTAAAGAAAAAACATTCGCTTCACTCGCAAAAGGACTGGGTTCCGGTAGCGTGATTGCTTGGCGCGTTAGGCACTGAGCAGTTCAGTCTAGGATTATTGTTTTAAGACAACCGTTAATGAAATTCATTGTTTTGGCGATTTGTTTTGAAAGAAAAGGAACTTTTGAATGGTCTACGGCATTTTTTTTTTTTTTTTTTGGTTAGACGGATGGATTATGATAGCGTGGTTGCTGGGCAAGTTTGGCGATAAACAATAGAGTTATGGAATTATTTTTACATTAGAAAGATAAAGATATTATTTGATGTCTTTTTTTGTTTATTTGGCGAAATATTTTATATTGCAGTAAAAACCGCTTCACTCGCTAAATAGAGTTTTAAAGGCAATGTTGATATAATTCAATCATTTGACGAAAAGTTTTAAATTCCAAAGAAAGTTAAATAGTTTTTTTTTTTTTTTTTGAAAAGGTGAGTACGCATTTTATACTAAGAAAAATGATCATTTCACATCAGAGGGGGAGGGGGCGTCATTTTTTTTTAATTCAACGGAGCTCTATTAAATTTTTAGCTGGGGCATCGCTGTGTGGGTACTGCTAGTTTATTATATATTTATATATATTCTTGTATCAGGCTCTTCGAGGTGGCCCTGCATTTAGTAGTTCCATTTGATGTTATTTTCCAGCATTTCTCATCACTAACAAATAATAATTGTCTCCCCTATAAACTGACACTGGTGTGCCGGTGTTTTTCTCAAATCCAACGTGAACTGAAAAAAGTTAGTTGTATTAGAGCTCACTGTAAGAAACTGCAGCGAAGATCTAACTTTTAAGACTTCTTTGATATTTACACATGATGCTGGGATCGTATCATCTCGACGATGTGCTCGCTCAAAACATTTTATAGAATTAGTTTTATGCTTATTAAAAACTATATCAACTCTTATTTAAGGATTATAAATTATCTTTTGGAAGATGATTCAACCAAATTCTTTAAATGTCAGACCGTTAGGGAGTTTAAATTTTCGAAGCAAGGACATTAAATAAAAAATACACGTTGTATTTTGTTGATATTCAAACTCAACGGGTATTCTTTTCTACAACGTGCTACAATTGACTCTTAACCACCTTTCTTGGTAGCAAGGAGTATGTCCAAGTCCATGCTCGGATATCAAACTACCATGTACTGACATGTGCTACTGTTTATGTGCCAAACAAGAACTTGATGCAGATAGTCACTACTTACATACTGGATGCTGTGAGGAGATTGTGGATGACGACAACAACAGTTTTTGATCCCATTAAAGTAAGATAATCCTAAATACTCTTATACTTTCACATTACATCTTTTTTAAAAATCAATCTAAGTATAGTTCGGAAAATCCAAATCTGGCAGTCTCATAATTTTGGGAATAGGATCAGCGTGGCCTCTATAATGCTACCAGGATATGTTTGCTCCAAGTATAATTAAAAACTCATATAGCATACTTTTCTGAATTTTTTTAAAGCTTTTTCCTCTTTTTTATTTATTAAATGCAACAAGTCAGTTTTTTTTCTCTAGAAATTAACCATCCCCTGGTGGAAACATTGAGTTACCGTAGGTGGCGAAAAGGAGTTAGCGAGTGAATTGAGCAGAAGGTGGAGCTCCTAGTATGTAATTAATTGCTGACTAACTTGTTACATTTATTAAATAAAAAAGTCGGGTTTTTTTTCCGCTAAAAATTTTCACCTGCTGCTGGCGGCATTGAGCCACCGCCGGTGCGAACTGGGGTTATCGGGCGAATCGAGCAGAGCGCGGAGCCCCCCAGTGTAAAATAAAAGACTGACTAACTTTCACTTGGATCTTTTTCTGGTAAAAGTCACTCCAATTGACAAAAAACCGAAACTGCAAAAATCAATAATTTTGATGTTTTTTTTTTTTTCCGCCTTAGCATATTCGTAATCTACGCAAAAAAAAAACTAAAGAAAATTGACACATTATCCAGTTTTATCTGCCTCCAGCTCAGTTATTTCCTATTCTGGGCTGATGAGTGCTAAAAAGCAAGAAACTGCAGTCCTGAGATGAAATTGCTGAGCTGGCAGTGTATTATTTGTGTTTCTGCCTTAGTCCTTGTTATCGTAGGGCGGTAACTTAGTGCAAAATACTGCTAGTTAGTCCTTTGTTCATACATGCTTTTAAAAAATGTTATGTTTCAGGTAGAAATTAAGGTTTGGTAACTCAATTTTTTTACTAAGAACCGTAACTCTTAAGATAAAAATGTCAACATTTAATTTTTTTTCATGTTTATATAATTCAATTCTATTTTCCTCATTCGCCACTCTTTCTGCAATTCCCTTTAAGTGAATAAACGAAACATTCTTTGTGTACCTTTGGAGGGCTTAAATCTAATTTCTGGACCTCGCATTTGTTACACGGATTAAATTTTTCTTTTAAATAATATAACTTTCAAATAAATGTTTCTAAAGGCAAAACAAATTTGAGATTATTTGAAATTTACTAAAAACAATTTCGATATTTAAAGTTATTGACTAATATTTTTGAGTACTGAACTGACAACTATTTGTGATAAAAATTTTGGAAAATTTAGATATGTTACTTAGGAAGGGGATTTGGCTCGACTGTAAATGTGCTATTCGGAGTACTAAAATATTTTTTTTTTAGTAGATCAGGTAAGCAAAAATATGACTGCAAGAAATCATCCAAATCATTTTTTTTTACCTTGAGATACTATAAATAACCTTATAATAGTTTGTTAAAAATAAAATAATTTCTGTAGATGTTTTAGACTACCATGCTGACACGTTATATAGCCTTTAAATATTATCAACATCAAACCGTAAGATATAAAAAACAATTGAGATAACAAGCGAAACATGAGACAGTAAGTAAACATGAGACAACTATTGTTGTTTTAAGTTATTATAACTATTCTCTTTCCGTTTTTTGAGATTTGGAAAATTGCTGCAATTCTTATTTTAACAGTTAACATTTTTTGCTTTTTTAAATCTTATCATGGAAATAAATTTTAGTATAGATATAAAATGTCATAAGATATTTCATAAATTAAAAAAAAAATATGGCACACAGAAAATCAAAATTAAGCAGCACATTATTTACCTACTTGGTAATTTTCTTTATTTGAAACTAAAGTAGCTTTCTTTACATTTTTTTGATTGTAGCATATGCTGTAAAAATGCTACCGTAGAATTATTTTTTGATATAAAGTCAATGTTTGATCGCATTTCTCTTCCAATTTCTTTCGTCCATCTTCTTTTAGCATTATTTGCTAAAAAATACATTTTTTGAAACTGAAAATTTATCTTCTAAGGCATCACAGAGACTGAAGAGTAAAAAATAGTATCACATTACGACCAGTAAATGTATATTTTAAGCATTAAATATGATATTATGTGTCCAAAACTTTTAGTCCTAACTTTTTTCTTTAGATACTGTTAATTTGAAATTTCAAATAGTCCAAAAAAGTAATGAGGATCATTTTGTGAACACCCTGTATTTTGCAGGTTGCCCCAATTCATTAACAGAATAAAATTTATTATTGCGTACTTGATTTTTCTAGTAATTTTTCTCTTAATATTTCTAATTATCACTCATTGCTAAACTCCGCTTATTTATTTTATTTATTTATTTATTTTTTTCAATTTTCGTCTTTTGGTAAACTTATGATGTTATAAAATATACAGGGAGAGTATTCCTCGCTCCTGCCTTCCAAATTATGTTTCAATGCCATTTTTTATTTAGGTAACTGGATATTATCATTAATTTATATTAGGTAACTGCTGGGATTTGTAAGCTGTCTCTATCTTTTGTTTACTGTTCTTATTTCATTATTTCCCTTTGAGTAAGTAACAATAAACTGAAAAGGAAGCTATTCTCGTGAATAATCATCAAGCCAATGACAAATACCTGATTATGCAGTAGGAAACAGGAAGTAAAAATGAAAACAGAGGCGGACTGATAAGTTTGGGCACGTCGCAATCCATTTTTGCTGTCCCTTTAGAGATTAACAGAACTATTAAGAAAATATACATCATCTGCCTTTTTGAATCTCCTTCGGAGTCCATATATCATGAGGGTTCTGAAAATTGTGACATTAGAAGCGCAGTAAATTCGCCACTTATTGAAAACAATAATTTTACCAAGAAAAATGCCGTTAATGGGTGTCCATTAACAAAACCGTCTTTCTTTGAAATTTAAAATAATATATTCCAATGTGTAAAACATCTTGTTCCTTTGTAAGAAACAGTAATAGATATGAAAGATATTTTATGAGCATGAACATGAGAAAATTTAACAAAGTCTGTGTAGTAACAATAAAAAAGATAACAAAAATAATATTCTTGAAATAGTGATAATAAAATAATTATAACAGTGATACTACTACTACTACTATTATTACTACTACTACAACTACTACTACTACTACTACTACTGCTGCTGCTGTAGCTGTTAAGAATAATAAAAATAATACCAATAATAATAATAATAATCATAATAGGGATATTACTAGTACTACTACTACTAATAATAATAATGGATAATAATAATAATAATAATAATAATAATAATAATAATAATAATAATAAGTAAAATACTAACGAGCTGATGTGTGTGCATCACATGATTTCCTTTTACACCAATTTAGTTATAATAGTGCCCAGGAGTAACTTTAATTTTACTCCACTTTAAATTGTATCACCCCTGGTTCCTCACGAACCGATGCAAAAAAAACGATTAATTTTCCCAATCGACAATTTTAATGTTCATCAAATTGTAACATCTCTTGAATTTGCATTGATATTAACAGTAATTTTCCCCCCAAAAGGTGTAAAAGGACCGTTTTTGAGTTATGTGAGATACGTACAGCACATACATTTATACGTACATACAGACGCCACGAGAAAACACTTGGTAATTCATTTGGGAATGGCCAAAATTAATATTTCAGGCATCAATGCGTTCTTAGGCATCTATGCAAGTGCAGTAGGGATGAAAAACAGACTCAACATTTATTCAGGGTGAGTACAGTGGAAAATTACGCCGAAATTTGAGAGAATTTTTTTTTTCGCGAAAATAATATTTCTTTTAGTATGTAAAAGGAAATAAAAAAATAATAAAAATAATAATAATAATAAGAAGAAGAATGATAATACCACTACTACAACTACTACTACTACTACTAATAATAATTATAATAATAAACGTAATTTAATCCGTACTAATGCTGTTAATAAATAAATGCCACTATATATATATATATATATATATATATATATATATATATATATATATATATATATATATATATATATATATATATATATATATATATATATATATATATATATATATATATATATATATATATATATATATATATATATATATATATATATATATATATTGAAAAAAAATGACTAATTTAATATAAAATGTAAAAATATTATTTTTTTCCAGTTTTTTTAGAAAGCACAAAACATCAAATTGCATTTTTAAAAAAGGCTCACTGAAAAAATGAGTAATTGTTGATTGATATTGCAAAAAAGGCACTTAAATAGATTAAATAAAAAATCATCTATCTTTATCAAAAATCTTACATTTGACTGAAACGAAAGCAATAAAGACTATCTTTTTTTCTTTCCTTGTTTCCATTTTCTCATTATTTCATTACTAAATGCATATTAACTAAATAAATTTTAAGTATACGAATACATGACTGACTGATCTCATAAGCTTCATGTTTGCTCCTTTATATAATTATGCGCGACTACATGACGCATCATTTCTTAGAAACTGAAACTTTATCAAAATGTAAGAATAGTTATACCTGAAAATTCCTTTAAGAAAAAATCAACGCTCTTCCGGCAATTGTAACAAAACAAGAAAAAAAAATGACAAAAAAGAAAAAAAAAATCTTCATGAAATATTCACTCGTTACGTTAAAAAAAAATCTCAAAAGTAAACAGATTCTTCGCAAAAAAAATAATGAAATAAAAAATCCACCTTAACAAACAGTATGTGATAAAAAGAGTAATTAAAAAGAAAAATGGAAGCAAACAAGGGCATGTGGATTAAAGCAGTTAACTAAGTTCATTTAAAAGACTTGATTTTTTATTTCCTGAATGATTAATAGGAATGATTATTTTTATATGAAAAGTAAAAAATCAATATTTTAACATATTCGCAGAAAAGGATTTTTTTTTTCGTAAATGAAAGTTTTTCTGAACTTATTATTTTTAAAACTATGTTCATCTTCCGTCATTTTTGTAAAACTTTAAAACTGCAGAAAGTGCATCATTTTTTCTTTAACTCCATATTAACGAATTTATGAAATATGTATGTCAGACATAAATAAGACATATATATTTTGCAACATCACAGGGGTTGTTAATTTGTCCCAACGGAGGCATTTACAAAGTTACGTGGTCTATTGTGTCGTCTCAAGTCAAGTTGTGAAGTCAAGCAGCGACACTTTTCATTTTACTTCGCTGCAGCGTCGCTACAAAATAATATTTTGTACCGATCCCTTTGTGTCCTTTTAAAGATGTTAATGCAACCCCCGCTTTGTATCCTTCGGGAAAGCGGGAGTTGTAAATTTGGGCCATTTTTTATGAAGTTCAGCTGACTTTTCGTCACGATCACGCGATACAGACCCTTATGTAAATAACACGTGAAATAAACGTAACTGTCCCGGTTCAGCTAACTGGCCGGCACTTTCCCAGTAAAAGTCAGAGAAAGAAGAATGAAACATAAAAGAAGGGTTAATGCATCTTAAAATTATCGGGAGGAAAAAAAAAACAACGATTCAAAAATAAATAAAATAATTTGAATAAATATAGAAAAAATAAAAAATGGAAAGAATGGTCTGTCCTCTTATTAACTTTTGAGTGAATAGTCCGATTCAAACATATTTCTTTTTGAAAAATCTCGACAAGGACACCTCATTCCCATATTTCACTATTTCATTTGAACAATTTTTCGTTCAAGTTTGAACAGTTCAAAAAAACTTAACGTTAACCCCTATGAGGAAATTTAAGGCAAAAATAAATGTTGAACTTATGGAGGCGAAGTGGCTTCAAACAAACTTCGTAAAAAAAAAAAAAAAAAGCTATTGATGAAGAACATGCATCGAAAATATGTTTTCGATTTAAAAAAAAAAAATCTGTTCAATTAAACTGTTCAAATCCCTTAACATAAGTGCCTAAGGGAATACTGGAAGTCAATATAGATTCCGAACTTAAAGGCGGATTTACTACAAACAATCAATTAGGAACATGTATTCTAAAACACAATCTTAATTTTCTACATGCACACTAAGCCGGAAACGGATGTATGGACAGCAGGTCACAAATATATTATACACAAAAACAATTTTACAAAGCATTTTAGCCTAAAGAAAGTATAGAGATCCTGCTAATAGTTATAACCAGTAGTAGCACTAATACACGCGTTGCATCAAATACGATAAAATAAATCAAAAAAGTGTACCAGAGGGATATTTTAAACGCTGTTGCACTTCTACGGGCATAACAGCACTTTGGCAATGTAGGCTGGACGTTTCAGTTCGACTCCGCAACAGTTCTTACGGCCAAAAAGACAAGGATGGTGCAAGGCGCTCTTTCATGACATAATATCATCTGTAGAGCGGAGGCCCTACTCGCTAGACCTCATTCACATGGATTACACTGTATCACCTACTTTAAAGTCTAAAATCTACCCTAAACTACATAAAAGTTTGGATCCTTAGGAATAGGAGTTTGTAATATGACTGATTAACTATAAAAGGCATGCGGCAATTGGCTGAAAATTTCAATAAGTGGTTGCGCCTCTTTATGACTACAAAAGGCGGCTGATTTGAAACTAAACATTTTACCTACTGTCCTCATGAACTACTTTTCCAGTAAAAGTTCGTTAAAGAAGGGAAAAAAAGCATTAAAAAAGGCTTAATGCGTCTTTTAAATGTTGCGAAAAAAAAATTAGAAAAATGAAAATTGGAAAGCAGGAAAGCAGGGTATTGAGATGGGGGAAATGTCTGAATGGGGGGGGGGGAGATATATTAGCGGTTAGGTTTATATCTAAAAGGTGCTACTACTTTATTTGTTGATATTTCATTTTTATGCACTATTTCTTTAGATAAGCGAGGCATACTTTATTTCGGGAAACCAGCTTAAAATGCTGAAACGGTATGTTTGAAATAATTTCAAATTTTAGCTAATTTTGAGAATGTTCATCAGAAACTAGAAAGTCGATATTGGCAAAGGAGAAAGTAGGCTCGTTCAGTTCTGAACGGAACTTCTTGTTCTTCAGTGCAACTACGGGGAGACTTTGGAAAGTGGATTCAGAAGCGAAATAGACGCTCACGGTTATAAAAACGTCATACCTATCAAAATAGATAATTCAAGTTCGTAACAATGTTTGAGTAAAAATACAAAAACAACAACACCAACAAAAATCATAATTTTTCTTAATCTTTAACGTCAGTTTAGTACCTACAACAATACGGAACAAAATATAGTTTTTGAACTTCACAAAAGGATTTTTACTAAAATAAATAGAATTCAAAAACAAAAAAAAAACTGTTTTGAATAAACGAATATATTAAACTTCGATTTTTTTTTGAAGCAAACAATAAAACAACCGATTTCCTCTCAAAAGTATTAAATTGATATTTTAAATCTTATTTTTAAATCCTGTAAAATGTGGTAGACAATTTTTTTAAAATTTACGCAGAAGAAATACATTTTGAATATGCAATTATGCAAAATATGGTTTTTTAAATCATCAAAATATTTTGTTATCGTTTTCTGCATACAAAAACAATTTTTGATATAGCAATATAATTGAAGGAAAAAAAAGTAGTCATTTTTAGTTTTAGTAAAAGCTTTTAAATTAGTAGCATCTGGTGGATTTAATAGACACGTTACTAAGGGATGGAGTGCCCTGGAATCCGCTCAAGTACACAGATTTCGAGTGACGTCCCATCACTCTCGGCTGCCTAAGCAACGTGGCTGCTTTGAGATAAGTGTACGTCAGGATCTGCGATCACACGAGTAGTTAAGGATGATATCTTGAGGACATCTAATGAGGTCGCGCAATTTGAGTATTCTACAAGGGGTTTAATACGGTTGGTTAAATATGTACGATTAGATACATTTCGATGTGAATTGATGTAAAATTGCTTTAATTTGCCCTTGACTAGTGAAAATATTTCCAGATTTAGATCAGGATGTAAGAGGTGCTCCTCCAGTTGCGTGATTTGAAGAGGTGAAAAGCATTTTCAATTTATTAGAATTACTAATTATATATTTATTAGCAGAAATACTGAAATAATGGTCGATTTATTAATTATTTCGTCAGAATTCTGAAGTGTTCAACCGGGACACCGGAGTGCCCCCCTTCCCCTCCAATAAATCGGATATTCAAGAGGTTACGTTCTCTTGGCTGTTTTTAGTGTTTAAGTGATTCATTCTCGACCATATTAATAAATGTTTACTTTAACTATTAACCTAAAGTAGAGGCAATACTATATGACACAAGCACCCATTTGAAAAACAAAGACATCTAATGAAAGCCATTAAAACACTGGTAACTAAATTTAAAATCAAATGTATCGGATAGTTTTTATTTATTTTTTTAATTAGAAAAATATATGTACGAAATTTAAATCATTCTGCTTTTGTTTTTTGGAAACCATGAAATTAAAAACTAAAATAGAGTATTTTGCGACATTTAAAGCATAGTTTTATATGTGACCGTATTGTATTGCAGAGGACCTTTTTTTCAGAGAGCTTCGTAATGTATTTTTTCTTCTGTAGTTTGGACGATAAATACGGTGGCACGCATTCATTGAAAAAATTCCACACATATGTAAGCGTTCTACTTACTACGAAAAAAAAGGTTTCAAAATTAAACTTATGTATTTATCTGAGTGTGTATGCGTAAAAAATGACAGAATTTCAGTTACTAACTATACTATAACTGGTATATTAAAAAACTTGCATGATAAAATACTTTTGTTCTACATTAAGAGGTTTTTTTTTTTTTTTTTTCTGAAACAAAATATGAACTTCAACATCTAGATAACTTCACATAGGTTACCGTTTACACTCATATTTGGTTTATATAATGCTAACAGTAAGTTTTATATGTGTTACATTTATGTCAAGTCTCCTGACATTTAAGGTAAACATTTTGGAAACTTCAGATATGTACCAATATTTATATTATGCATTATGTCTTTAGGATAAATTTAGATTATTATTACTTAAAAACAAGCATGGAAACTCTCAGACGTTTTGCAGAAATCTTTTGCAAAAATCATTTTTTATAAAATGTGTCCAATGCTGTAACGATAGAATGAAAGAGAGTTACTTAATTATTATGTAAATGATCAATTTATCTTAAAGAAATGATCATGATGTTTTCCAAATTCGCCCTATTTATGGTGGTTTTCCAATATATATATATATATATATATATATATATATATATATATATATATATATATATATATATATATATATATATATATATATATATATATATATATATATATATATATATATATATATATATATATATATATATTTTAAATCATTCAAAATTGTAAAATTAAATTTAAGTTTAAAAAGAAAAAAAATCGATTCCGTTGAAGAAAGACCGATCACTGTTGAAATAAAAGAATAGTAATAATAATAATAAAAAATGTATTTCAAGAAATTGGGCAGTGAATACTTTTTACGGTTTCTTTACAAAAAAAGCACGAATAAGTCCGAGATTTTTCACTTTGTTTCATGCATTTTGTATATTTATTTGCTTGGACTATATCGTGCTTACATTTTATGTTAAATTTCAGACTTTATTGCTGCATGCTTCTAAACAAATTCGTTTCGTGTTCAAATATCAGACGTTAAAAAGAAAATATGATTGAGTTTTCCCCCATTACTTTTCGGAACTAGAAGAAAGTTAAAATGTTTTTCCAGTTTTTAATATGCATAGGTGATGTTAGAATAAAACAAACGTTTCCTTCCCACAAAAATACACGTCATGGTTATTTTACGTAGCGAAAAAAGTTTCATAAACAACTACAAAAACATATTTTTCCTTAAAAGCTAAAAAATACTAAATGTTCCTGTTTTTTATGGTTAATTAGAACAACAAACTTTAAAACTCAGGGACAAACATTTTTTAAACGCATTTACACAGTTCCTTCCTTTTACAGCATAAGTGAAAATTGCTTTAACTGATGCAACCCGTTTTTTGAAAATTCGAAATTCTTGTACTATTCTTTTTTACTGGTACTGAAATCTAATTTCGAGTGGGGAAAACGATATTTAGCGCAGCACACGCATTTCTTAAAGGTTACATACTTCTTTTAAAATAAATGTATGACTCTAATGCTTATTTTGCGATATAACTGTAAAAGTGTTAGGGGGGAGGGGGGTAAAGTATTCATACATAGGTCATTCCATACGAAATGAGCAAAAATGACAAAAAAAGTGGTGGCCGCTTGGTAACAGATTTTTATGAAATTTGGTATACAGATTCCTTTTATGCTTATATTAAAACATATAAAATATTTTGGCTTAATATTTTTTATTTAAGGAGTTACATGCGATTGAAAATTTGTCAAATTGACAGCATTCGCTTAAAAGCTAAATGCAGCCTTTTTGAAGGCTTGTACTTTACTAACTATTTATTGTAAACATAAAAGTTGTATATTGTTGTAATCTATGGAGTAGGTCATTTCATCTGCTTTCAGCAAACTTTTCAAATTTATTTTAGATAACTTTTAACCGTGTTTTAAAAAACTGAAAGTATTTCAGTTTTCTCATAAATAAGCATTACAATTTTTACTCTCAAGCTTTAAGGAATGTATTAGCTTTGCTGAAATTGATATCCAATAACGTGCTAAGTGTCATAAAAGAAATACATTACTTTTGAAGTTTTATTTTACCTCCTTTTGTCTTCAAAATCAGTTTTGAACTCACTGACATTTTGTAAAACGGCGATTTTCCTTCACATAGTCACAAAAATTTAAATGACAGAAATTTTCGACAATTTTTAAATTTTGCAGGAAAATAGAACAATAATTCTACTACTTGCTTGCAGAAATTCAAAATTGGTTTTTGATATCCAAGCTTAAAAAATAAATTCAGAACTGTAACTTTTTTTGTGATTTATGTGAAATGACGAAAATTCAAAGAACTAAATAAATGACGAAATGATGCTAAAGCAAGTATATCTAACGTTTATTTCAATTTAAAAAATAAATGTACTGGCATAATGTGAAATTAAAAAAAGGATAAAATTTACATCTTAAGCAACAACAACAATAATAATAATAATCATAGTTTCAACAAATGGACCCTTTTTTGTGCTCTCTAAAAGTTCTTTTAAACTGGTTAAAAATGTGTGGCTTATTTTAGTAGAAAAATCCAATTGAAGACATTAATTGTACGTTAATTAATATATTTCAGGAAGTTCTAGACTAGCATCATATTTAGTAGGTCATGTGCACTAGACTGACGGTCCATGTGGATTCACTAAGTTAATAAAAAAATATCATATCTGAAAGAATATAGATACATAAAATGAATGTGTTGAAAAACATTACATAGCCACCAAAAGTTGCTATATGTGTAACAAAAAATGAAATTGTTGACATTGGATTTAGGGTTGATTTCGAAACACTTTTTCTTCAAACATATACTCCTTTCACAGATGACTGAGATAATGTGAGACAAGGAATTTAGGTGTTTCATTTTTTATTGAGATGAAACGATGATAATCTCATATCTCCGAAATAGCTATGGATTCTTTATTAAAATATTATTGAAACCTAACTTTCAAGAATGATAACTTTTACTGATGACACAAAAAAAACCCTAATATTTGTGCTTGTAGCAGATAGGAGAAAATATCTTGCAATTATAACTGGATCATTGCATGTCGTATGCAAACTTGTTCTGATTGATAATAGTTTGATAGTTTCATGAATGCCTTAATATGCACTTTTGCCATTAATAGTATAAAGAAAAGCCATATGCTTTCCACCGAAAATTAGATTCATTATAACAGAGGTTGTTTAATTGGCAATTTTTATTCAGGAAAGAAAAGCTATAACTAAAATAGACGAGTTTCTCTACCAAAGGAATCTTTTTGTTTTAAAGAACGTCGCAGCAGGACGGTTGAAATAAATGGGCGTATTTGTAAAATATACTTATTCATGGATCAATTAACTTTCCTCGAACTCATAGCCTAATCTCAAATGCAATTGTGAATTAGATGATATTGTCCTCTGTCTTAATCTTTAAACTCAGTATGTTCTTTTAGTCATGCTGACAAGATATGTTTCTAGAAACTTTAGAGTTTTTTTTTTCCCTATAGCACGGGTGATGGGGAAAATTCAAATTTCGGTGGCACAATTATATTTAATGATGCATACTGGAATAGTATATACTTCACAATAGTTAAGGAACCCTTTCAGCAAGTACTTCATATACATACTTTTGAGAAAATGAAACACGAAAAAAATGGTTAAGTCTTAATAAACTTCAAAAAATAATATAATATAATACAATAACTAATGAAAATAAAAATTAATATAATACAATAACTAATGAAATTTTAAATTAGTTCAAGTTACCCTAATAACAAAAATACTTTGATTCCAATGGTTAAAATTTAGTATTATATAAAAGACACTTCAATATGTTGTGTAAAAAAATTGAGTAAATTAAGGGCATTCCCTCATGTTCAAACAGACATCTAAAATAGAGGAAAAACTAAAACTTTCGGAACTTTTTGATTTTTTAAAGCACGATTTCATCATCAAAGAATTAAAAAAAAAAAAAAAAGAAATTAGGGCAGATAGTCATAGATAGTTTTTCAATCTAAATAATTTTTGTTATGTTGCCATTTAAAGAGCTAGAAGATTGATTTGAAATCAGAAGTAAATTGGTTTCAATCTTTGTTAATGTCCCAGATTCAAAAAAAGCCTCCGATAAATTTGAAATTTCTCTTTCCTACTGTCTGACCATCGATTACATCGAAAGGCTAATATCTGGTTTATAGGCGGAAATGGACGTATCTATTAGTTTATAGGGATGTTAGTTGATTTGTTTCAGATGTGCACTTTTGCCTCTCTATTATTTAGCCTTAGTTTTGTAAAAATGAAAATTTGCTCACAGCAACACTTTTCATATCTAAAGTATATTTGATCTATAATTTCATGGCAAAAATTGATTTATTTATTCACAACAAGGTTTCGAGCTTACCATTTTGCTTTTGAGTTCCTGAACGAAAGTAAAACATTTTCTTTTCTTTTTGTTGTTTCCATGGTAAACTATTTTTGTTTCCCCTTATTTTACTTTTGAGAATGCAATAAATGAATAAGGCACTAGTGACACTATAAAACGCGTGTATCCTAATCACATCGTTATTTTCCCTTCTTCCCTTCTAGGTTCATTCAGATGGATTCGTCTTTACTTGGCAGATTGCCAAATTACATAAAATCCATGGTCAAACAGTAATAGAGTATTGTTCCTATAATGTGGAAGTATTTTTTTTCAAGTTTATGTTTATAACTTACGGAGTTGTTGAGTCACAAACCTTTAGTTTTGAACTCTGAAAATTTAGGCTTAGCGTAAGCATCAACTTCTAATTTCAATAACAAACCAACAAACAGTTTTCAAGCTTTTATACTTTGCATTCCTTTATAGATATGCAAGATTCACCTAAATAAATATTTTCATTGAAATCTGTGACTTGCCAGCCACAGCTGATTCGTTCATTTCGCATGGAATGACCCACACGCAATACAATGCTATATCTTTGAAACAAAAGGAAGGATTTTTTTTTTCAAATTTGGATATATACTTTTACGAATGATTATTTCAGCTCAAAATTTTAATACTAGCAATGCTTTATTAACTGAAATAACTCTTTTCGTTTGCTTATGACCTATTTTAAAAACTGTGCATAAGTTTTAAATTCTCTGTTAATTTTTGTACGCAAGGATTTTAATGAGATTGACTTTCCAGAAAATTTTCCACATGTCCCACGAACAATTCCTCATTACCAGAAAAGATAGATTCATTGTATATGATATTTTAAACCAACTTAGAGTAATTTGGGTAAAAGAGGACTTGGCCAAACAGCCCAATAAGATTACCTTCGCATGTAGTCTCCATGAGTTTCTCGTGCGGTTTCCATCAAACTGAAATTTGACTATATAGTTTGGAGTATTTTTCAAAAAAAAAAGAGGTGTAGGACCGTTCAGATTATGTACAAAATGAGACATACACTTAAGAAACGTTATCGTTAGTTGTTGGCTTCATGTACGGATCATCGACTCTGTGTTCCGGATAAGAATTGGCAATCGCGACGAAAGCTGAAGAGCACTGGGATGGGATGCGCTGAGATAAAATCTCGGATGTATCCTTAAATTTTTCATTACTTGTTACGACTATTAGGATTGTGAAAAGAAGCAACTTCCATGCAAAGAAACATGAGACAAAACTATGCGGTTGTTAACTATATTCACGTAAATTGTTTGCGTTGTCATGAACTTCGACAATCGATAACTTTATTTAATTACCATATTTGGATCTTAATTTGGATGACAAAATAATAAAAGTTTTTGACCTTTAACTGAGACCTCATCTTCGCTTTTAATCTGAATTTCATTCCGAAAGAAAATTAAACATTTTTACGCGATAATATGATTTTTTATAATGATTGTTTTATAAAGAATAGAAATATATGAAAATAAGTATTTAAAACTATGTATATATCATTATTTTCAATTTAAAAAGTAATTAAATATGTATTTGTTAGCAAAACAAATAGTTAAAGGTTTATTTTGCGCAATTTTGTGCAAATACAAAAATATTTGTTTTTTTTTTTCTTAGGTTAATAATAATAATTTAAGAATATATATTTATATATATAACAGTTTTTTATGATTGGTTTTCTATGAAGTCAAAGTTTACTAAAACAATATTCGGTTTACGAAATAAATGCGCACATTATTATATTGTTTCTACAATTCTTTTTTTGCACACAAAGACTCATAACAGCAGCTAAACTGCGTTCAATACTTTTCGAAAAGAATAAAGAGAGAATATTTTAAAGCTTTAGATTAAGGACGTTTTATTTACTTATGTATTTATTATTATTAAAATTTAAAAGCAAAGAAATATGTCAAATAAAATTGAATTCTGAGCACGGATGCTGAGCTTTACGACGGGACATAAATTGAGTTTGTATTTTCAGTTTAAGCTTTTATTCAGATAAAATGTGCAAACAAAATTCAGCAATTTGAAATACGTTTATGCAATGCTTTTATGGTTCGACTCAGAACTTGTATGTTTGTTGAAAAAGAAAATTTCCTACATCTTTTCTTTTGTGTTCTGTCTGAAACCTTTTCTTTTGTGATACAACACTGTTCCTATTCTCACGCAGTCAGAGAACAGAAATGAAATATTTTTACGCAGTCAAAGAAAAATAAAATATCAGTAGATTAAGATTTTGAAAAAATGTATGTCTGAAACATTTTTGAACAAAAATATAAACTAACTTCTTCATACAAATATAGACATTTAAAGGCTTTCTTGCTACGTTGAAAAAACATTTTGTGAGTATTTTGAATTAACTTCTGAATTTACAAAATCATAACTGGATAATTTATACATCAACCTGAGTAAGGTGTTAGAAGTTATGTAGCTTAGACGATTGTACTATATTAAAAATTTGTTTTTTTATAGATTAGTACAATTTACTTTTACGCACTTAGCAGTTATTTGAAGCACACTTAGCAAAAGAAATAATATTTTGCAATAAATTTATACATCAACCTGAATAAAGTGTTAGAAGTTATGTAGCTCAGACGATTGTACTATATTAAAAATTTGTCTTTGTATAGATTAGTACAACTTATTTTTACGCACTTAGCAGTTATTTGAAGCACACTTTGATGTAAAAAGAAAAGAAAAATACAAACGAAATTCAAACGAAATACCAATGTTATCTATTGAAGATGCAGTGCGAAGCAAAGAAATGCAAATGGGCAGTTTCAGTTTTGAGTAAAATGCGTTTAAATATAAGGTTCTAGGTACGATTGCTTTGAAAAGGTTTCTAAATCATGAAACATAACCAAACATACCAGGGCTACTAGTGCTATATCTTGTCCCAAGACGGAGATGTTCACCTACCATTTGAACAAGTCAGCTCCAAATTTTTATTTTTGCCACTTACATGCCTTTGCTTCTCACTGCCTCATATATAAAAAGCATGATCCTTTATCTCTTTCCGTTGGCAGCGACCAACTTATTTCGAATCTAGATGAAGCTTCGAAGCGTCCGTTTTCATTGACTTCGGCTATTTCATTGTCTATGTTCTTTGCTCACTCGCTTCAAGCTTTCGATTTTCGCAAAGTTATTAGTATTTTGATTTTATAATGAGTGTATTAAGATAACTTGAACATAAGTGGTGCAAAATGAAGCTTTATTTATTTATTTCCGTCGGCTGCGATCCGTTTATTTACGAATTTCGATCAAGCGTCTTAGCACCCGTGGTCATTGGCTTTGGCTATTTCGTTGGTCTATGTTCCTTCTCACTCGCTTCTCTGGCTCTTGATTTACACATATTCATTAGGATTTTGATTTTAGAATAAGTGATTTAAGTACACTTAAATATAATTTACCAAGAGCAGTGGGTCAGGGAATCTTTGGATGAAATATCTAAACACAAATAAGTCAGAAATGATTCCGATAGGCATAGTTATGCTAATGCATGCTGTGAACTACAAATAGAGTGAATTCCCAAATAGAAACAAGTCTTTTCGAACACAAATACGGAATGATGATTGAAATGTATGATTTTGTCATGTTTTTTGCAGGAGTTTGAAAATTAAGAATGTTTCTCATGACATTCATATAAAAAATAAATTGACGCGTTTTATAATGCAAATAACTGTCTACTAATAACTTATTGACCGGTGAGGGAGCGTATCGAGCTCGGATAACAAAGCGATCTGATGGAATTGTGTACGCTTTCCCGGGGGTTAACAAGCAGCGGGCAGCAGCCCCCTTGCTTATGAAATCTGCCAAACGCACTTTTTTTGGTATGAATATATGTTACTGACTGACCATCGATTACATGGAAAGACTAATATCCGGCTTATAGGCGAAAATGGACGTATCTATTAGCTTATAGGGGTGTTAGTTGGTTTGTTTCAGATGTGCACTTTTGCCTCTCTTTTGTTTAGCCCCAGTTTTGTAATGAAAATATGCTTACGGCAATATTTTTTCAATCTAAAGTATTTTCGATTGACATTCTCACTACAAAAATCAATTTATTTATTTATTCACAACGTAGTTTTAGCATACCATTTTGCTTTTACATTCCCAAACGATATGAAAATATTTTATTTTATTTTTGCTGTTTCCATAGTAACTTTTTATTTTCTTCATTTTATTTAAGAGAAAGCAATAAATGAATATGATGCTAGTGACATTATAAAACGCGTGTATCCATATCCCACCGCTGTTTTCTCTTCTCCCTGCCAGATTCATTCAGATGGAATCGTCTTTACTTGGCCGATTGCTAAATTACATACAATCCGAAGTTAAACAGTACATAGAACTAAAATGGATTGTGAAATAACGTGGCGTAAGTCCACCGCGTCCATTCCACTAATAAATCTCATACAGTTAACAGATCCACTAAGTCCGCTTTTATTTCAGCTGCTCTTTCCATTTTTCCTTTCCATTTTTGTCTATTTTGTCAGTTTAAGCTAAATGGGATTTCTAACAAACAGACAAAAAAAGAAAAATCAGGATGTTAACAAACTATTTTTCATGAATCTAAAAGGATATCTTTAACACTAAGACAAGCAGTATTCCTTTTGAGACATTTTAACTGCAAAGGCAATTAAACGTGTACGAGGTTAACTCCTGCACTTTAAAATCCATTGAGAGACATGGAATCCCCTTCCTTTTTTTTTTTTTTTTCAAACATAAACCTTGAAGTGGCCACTGCTGGTGTGTTTACCTTATGTTTTTGATTTCTTAAGCAAAAACAAGTTTGTTCATTACTGTTTTAGAGCATTTTCAGAGAAATATATGAGCTGTTACGTGCCGGACGAAATGTCATTTCTTTCTGTGAAAAGGCTCATATGATGCTTGGTTGTCGTGTGCCTGACTTACACAACATGTTCAGCAATAGTTCAAAATACGATGCCATTAAAAGATAATAATGTTTTACTTGAGATGCTTTATTTCAAATATAGCGTTATTCTATCAACTTAAAACTATTTATTTATTATTTAAAATACTTTTAGATTTATTTTCCTGAAATTAACAACTCTTCATCTTTTATAAATTCATATTTACTCTTCGATCATATGGCTTGTTAATGCCTTACTAAACTTGCAAGGCTAAGGTAGATCAAACCATTATTCAAATGTAGTCTCAGGAAATAAAGTTTAAAAAATAAATTAATGAAAAATAACAGTAGCGTAGACCTTTTGACACATCCAAATCTTATATTTTTGATGTCTTAGTTTATTTGTTTGGTGGATATTTTTTTACTGTAACTATTAGTTTTTTTAATATGGCTCTTTATTTTAAAATTAATTTATTAATTATTATTTAATTCAGAATTTTATTATTTTTATTGTTAAATTTATTGTTTTTGGCAGGGCTGTGGAGTCGGAGTCGGAGTCGGAGTCGAAGAGTCGGAGTCGGACTGATTTTTAGGTAAAGGAGTCGGAGTCGGAGTTGTTAGAAAACATGCCGACTCCGACTCCGACTCCGGGCTTCTTTTTTTCTCTCCCTTTCGCTGACTCTCCTTGCATTTTTTAAAAACTGACTTCCAATTGGTTCGATTATATGTATGAAAAGATACTAATGAGAAAATAACTGCCATTATGGCAATCAGCTAGCTTGAGTGCTTACAGAACTTTCTGTAGCCGTCCCCTACTTTGCTTACTTTTTAACTTAACTAATAGCAACTGTCAGCAAACGGTTTTGTTGCCTAACATTTTCAAGTAATCACTTACAAATACAAATAGAAATATAGTGTTTTGTTCGATCTCAGTTGTAAAATAGTAAAAGAAACGTAACAAATTAGTAAGCTGAGGCCCGTAGCTAATGTTGAAACGTTTAAGGGTGAACGGCAAATTCAAAAAAGTTCTGGCGCGAAAGCACGAATCCAAAAGATCCGACGAAATAATCTAATGGTTTTTTCTTTATTAAGACTATTTCTAAGCTTGGTTCTCACTAAAAAGTATGGAACAAAATAAGTGTAAATGATTTCTTGATTACAACACTCAATAATTGCAGTTAATCTTAAAATCTTCATATTAAGGTTAACTCTAAAGCAGCAAATAAAATTTAAATTAAAAATTTTGCGAATGAGAAACATAGGTATAGTAAAAGCTATTCGTTCAAATTTGTATACCGCCGCATTTTGTGTAAAATTAGCTCCTGATGTATATGCGCCCTATTTTCGTTGCAATTTTATTGATGAAATATAATTTAAAATATATTCGCGAAAATTTTCAGAATTAAAGTATTTATAATTTTTTATAAACTCTGAAATTAACTTTGGTTACCATCTACCAGATGGGTGTCACCCTAGGCAAACCACCCCCTCTCAAGAACTTGGATTTAGAAAAAAAGGTTTTTGTTTTCCCTTCAAAAATTAAAAGCACACGATTTGATCAATGTCTATTTGTTAAACATTAAAGGGGAGCAAATTACAGATAATCCTTTTCAAATTTTTTAAAAGGGATTTTTAAGTCATCTCACTTTTCAACTCGTAACTATTGGAAAATTTGATTTTTAAATTGAATTTCTGACGTTGTATACGTCTTGGGTTTACAATAAAAAACAAAATGCGAAATTTTTATAAAAAGGAATTAATACTTCAATCTCTGTTTAGAGGTTTTCCCCCTTCCCCTGAAGGGAGAGAGGGAGTTGAAAAAATACAATTTTAAAAAAATCCGGAGTCGGAGTCGGAGTTGGAGTCGGAGTCGGGCGTTCCAAAATCCAGGAGTCGGAGTCGGGGTCGGAGTCGGCCATTTTCCTTCCGACTCCGCAGCCCTGGTTTTTGGCAATGTTTGACGAGAAAATAACGTTTTGTTGTTTTGAACAATTTGGCGAAAATTTATGAAAAAAAGACGTAGCATAATATGCCTGAAAAGTGCCTAATTTATCTGGAACTTTGTTAGCTATTCAGACAAAAGTAAATTTTTTCAGCTGTTACATATCCTTTTCCCCCATACAATAAGATTTGTGAAATTATAATTTAAAAAATAAATATGTGTTAACGATATATTAGGAATTCCAGTTTTTAAAGTGTTTTTAAAATAGGTTATTTTAACTGCACAGTTAAAATACTATAATATTTAACAACTTTTCAGATATATTTTTTATGTCTCTGTACGTGATACTGGTTTATTTTTATGTGAATATTTAATAAACATGCACCAAGGTAAGAAAAAAGTCGCATTTAGATGCTTAAAAAATGTCACGCTTTTAAAAGTACAATCAATTTCCAAGTCTTTTTTGAAACAAATTGTCATTTATTTTCATTAAGGATGTTGTACACTATAGTATGAAATATTTTTGTTTCTGAATCAATCATTTTAGTTAGTCACGTATTCACTGCTATAGTTTTTCTGCCATCCACTGAGGCAGGAAACATGTCTTGAATAAGCAATAGCAGAAGTAATTTTTGGGAAACACTCCAAGTGATTGATGCTCAACGCAAGCTAAAATTTCCCCTCAAGAACTTTACATTAATGTAATTAGATACTTGATAACATTATCAAAAGTAGTAATAGTTATTAAGTTTTAAGTGATGTTTGTGGTAGTGTGTAAAACAAATACTTTTATGCCAACAAAATTTATCGATTTTGGTATGATAACAGTGTTGACAACTGCTCCGCAAAAATAGTTAAACTCCCCAGCTCCGCAAAGATGTTATTTTGCTCCTCATTTCCCGTATGGTGTTTACTATGACCAGGTTTACCAAAAATTTAATAAAATAAAATTTATTTTTATTATTCTTGTCTATTAGGCATTTAAATATAAAAACTAAACCCTTATATTCAAAGCATACTTTAGTGTTTAAAGTGCATGACATTGTGTTTAAAATTTTAGGGTTCAAGTGGTTAAAGTGGTAGTTTAAAAATAATTACTTTTTTTATAGTGCTTAAAATGTTTATCAAGGAGCAAAAAAAAAAAAGGTGTAATATTTATTATTATTTTTTAAATAATTATCAGAGAGCAAATTAAAAAAAAGGTAAAATATTTATTTATTTATTTATTTTTTTAAATACCGAGTTGTTCCAAAAAATATCAAAGTGCTCCTCAAAATCAGCACAGATGTTCCTCAATTTGTTTCTCCAAGGTTGGCAACTCCTTAATAAGCAAAATAAAGGCTTGGCTTGGGCAAAACGATTGTCGAAAAGGAATATAAGAGGAAGAAGTTCACTTTTTCTGTATTAAGAGGATCTAAGACACAAAAATCGTCAATATTTGCAATTTTTTTTATTGTTTGAAAAAAAAATAAACCTTTTTTTTTCCTGCTTAAAATAACGTATGAATCTTGTTTCTCTCTTTGAACGAAATATATAATTATTTTAGTTGCATGCATTTAATTATAATATTTTAACTTCGTTTTACAAAAAAGGAAGTATTGTATTCGCGAAAAAATATTCACTCAAAAATTGGCCTTAATTTCCATTTTTCTCACCCCCGAATGAGTGATGAGTTTTATTTTTCTACCTGACTACACGTGCATATATACCTAAGAACGTATAGATGTCGGAAATATCCATTTTGACGTATCCCGAGTTAATTACAACGAGTTTTCTCGTGACGTCTGTATGTACGTATGTATGTCGCATAACCCAAGAACGGTATGTCATAGAAAATTGAAATTTAGTACGTAGACTCCTAGTGGGGTCTAGTTGCGCACCTCCTGTTTTGGTTGCATTCGGGTGCTTCTAAACGGTTTTTTTGCATCTTTTTGGGGGAGATCATTGTTAATTTTAATGCAAACTGAAGTGGTCTTATAATTTGGCAAACACTTGGCGGAATATTGCCAAGTTTTTGATCTCCAAGTTTTGTCGCCAACTTGGTGACAAACTTGTTTTTTTTTTTTTTTTTTTTCAATTTTTATTATTTTTTTTAATATGGTTTCAATTTGCCACTTTTGAGAGTTCACCACTTAATCACATTAAAATTGCAATGATGGGGAAATAACATTAAATTGGTGTAAAGTTAAGTCATGTGATGCACACATCAGCTCGTTTAGTTTTAAAACTATACAACGTGCGTTTTTCTCTATGATCCAATTTTCCCAGATTTTTTGCATTCCAACTCTTATAAATCAAGAAATGATAAAGATAAAGTAATGAAAGTTGGAAAATATCCTTATCAAACACTTTACTTTTACTTTTATTCTGCAAATTCGAAAAAAAAAAATACTGCAAAAAATGTGACTTTTATAATATCTTTTTTTTTCTTTAAATGTTCTCCTTTTATGGAAGTTATATTTTTTAGATTGCCAAATAAAAACTAAAGCTCAAATATTTGTGCATATTTTTTTTTTTTGAAAAAAAAATGAAAATTTAACATGAATATTTCGAGTTTTTGCGATTTAAAGAAATTACATAAAAATAAATAAATAATTTTAAAAAATGTAAATTAAAAATTAATTTCAATATTTATGTTTTGATTTTGCTTATTAAATATCAGTGAATCATTGAAAAAAAAAAAAAAAACTCTAAACTGTTTAGTAATTTTTTTTTTTCTTTTCAAAATATGTCTTGGACCTCCTTAAGCAAATATCCCTTTCAAGTAGTATATAGCACAAACGTCACATCTTTCTGTTATATGGCGTTTAGGCAAGAATTTATGAAATGCAATACCCTCATTAATATGGTAATGATTCCGTAGCACATTTTTTAAATGAGAGATTAGGGATGTTAAGAAAATCGATATGCAGCGATTACATTTCATCAATATTAATTCTGTAAAAAACTGGTCAATAATATTACCCTCTGGTCATTGATAGGTAGCTTTGATTTTTTTATTTAGAACCTAAAGGCACGTTGAATATTCTATGGTATAGTTATTATAGTATGAATATTCTATGGTATAGTTTTCCTTGAAAAAAGATATTAAACACGTTTGGTAATATCTCTATTTGCACCAGGAATAATTAAGAAACTTGAAAATGCAATAAGCATTTCATATTTTACTAGTTCTATTAGAAAAATTCATTCCAAGACAATTTTTAAAATCTTTGAACCGTTAGCTTATAAAATAATAATAATAGTAATCGGCGGCCAGTTTTGTTAATCCTTACATTTAAGAGCTGAGTTTCTGAATTCGGCGCAAAAACAATATATAAAAATCATTTGTAACCATAATTTAATTACAAAGTTAAATTGTAATACATGTGTCTACATTAGTGTGCTTTAGTTTTAGTTAACTCTAAGTTTGAAATCAAGAGTTCGACGCATTTAAAGTCCTATTAATAAAGCAAAATTACTAATAAATTCTTATTGACGTTCGTTAAAAGAAATAATACAATAATTATTCACAACTTTAGAAGTCACCCATTTTATGATTTAAGCAGGAATGACACGAGAAGAAGTAAAATTTAAAATTTTGATTGATTTCTGTTCATAATTTTGTGTTACGTCACATGCTAACACATTTGTATTGTAATTAAGCTTGATCTTACTCCATCACTACTTCGTTTATGCTTAACTCTCTTAGACGGAATTTTGAAATACGTGCTTAACCAAAAATGTTTTTATTTGGTAGACAGTGTACTATGATAAAGAGTACCTTATAAACAAAATTTCAAGTTTATAGGTGAGAAATTAAAAGAGTTATGACACGTCCAATAATCCGGACATATATTATTGAAATACATATTTCAGATAATAAAACGATTTAACATCAAACAAACTTCTTTGTAAAATATTCTATAAACAATAATAAAACTTAATATAAGAATTTGAAATGATTAATATAAAATTATATAGTAAAAAAAAAAAAAAAAAAAAAAACTCGCTTTTGCGACGAGAATCATTGGTTGCGAAAATAAGCCAGTCCCATTCTCAACACCCCTATTTCTTTATGTTGTTATTCCCAAAATGAAAAATACTTGTACAGATAATAATTAGCAGACTGTAAAGAGTCAACTACGAAAACATCGAGTGATTTATTCTCTTAATAAATCATGAACAGCTGTTTAAAGTTCACGTCCAGTATACCGGACGCCACGTCTGAAAAGGCTAAGTGAAGCAAGGAAAACAGTAACTTTATAAAACCCCGTAGATTTAGTGATTTTTAGTGCCATAGTTTGCCCCCAAAAGGGCACCAACCAAAAACTTGCGCAATTGAAAGTTGCAAAACTCTTTTTTTTTTAGAACTTGTGTTATTTCTAATAGGCTCGTACTTTGTTATTTTTAAATAAAAAACTGAATAATTTCCGATTCACAAAAACTTAAAATTACATCAATCAGTTAAATCAATCAATTAACAAACAGTTAGGCAACACAAGTTAAGGCAATTCGATAAACATGCGACAACCAGCCCTCGTTTACCAACTTAGATTAAAACCCTTAAAGAAGGTAATAATGAATGATGAAGGGTAAAGTTAAGGAGGCTGCTTAATGATATCGGCGATAAAAAAAAATAGTAGCATTAAATGTAATTATCTTTTTTTTTAACTGGTTGCTTATTTCAACTGTTAATGTTAGGTGAATTGGGTAAAAATGGTTTCGGGGTCTTATTTATTAATTTAAAGGCATTTTCATGTTTATAAAGAATCTTTTGAAATACTGTCATTGAAAAACTTTCCACTGTCACGTTTCCATGTCTTGGTCTAGTTTCCGAAGTGCGTACATTTCTTACTGCGTTACTTACTATTTTTTTATGAAAAAATTTCCTCAAGTATTTATGGCATGCCTTTTTAAACATTATCATTTTTTTTTTCGTACGATATTTAATTAATAAAAAAATATGAAAGGTAAACTGAACTTGACGCAAAGTTACATATTTTACGTACACATAATAATCATGTCTGTAATTATTTATTATAATAATTTTAATTTGTCAGAAAATAATTCAAATGATTTTTGTTTTCTTTCAGTTTTAGCGTATATTATGTGGGGTGCAGAACATATCTTGGACACATTTGATTTCTTTTTCTTTCAGTCACTGCTTGATGCACTTAGAATCTTAGGTTCTAAAATACTAAATAAGAAAGAGCAACATTATTGAGTACGTGTTTTATATTTTAGTAGAAACACACATTTTAAGGAAAAGTAGCATAAAGAAATTAAGTAACCGAGAAGAGTAAGAAATTTTATTCTCAGTGCTCAAAATGTCAAGACATTGTCTTGTTTTGCTACAAAAAAAAAAGAAATGTTTTCTTAAAAAAGAGTTGAACTTAATGCTGCAGCAAAAAATATGTTTCTTAACTTCATTGTCTCTGAAATATCATTAACATTGTTTCAAGATTACAACAATTGCATATTTGTTCAAGTAAGGAGGGGAAAATAATTAATATATTATATATGTTTAAGCTGTATTTCTATCGAGCCATTTTCAAATGTTTTTTTTTTCCTATTTGAAATCAATATTTACTTTTAAAACCACTTTCTTTAAGGCTAAATAAAAATGAAAATGCTTTAACCGGTGAATGATGTTTGAGAAATAATGTTTAATACAGCTTATACTGAAAAAGCCCGATTTATGAATAAAACATAGAATTGTGTCTGCAAACGCCTTTTCAACAAGAAATTCTCCAAATCGAACAGTTTTTCGTTTTTACAACATATGTTTTTAAAGCTCTTTTTCCCCTCTTCTTTTTACATTTTTAAATCGAACATCCTTGTATTAATGACCAATCCGAAACCTTATTTTTGATGTTGTGAAAAACGTTTGTAAAGCATTTATCTTGCGATGTTTTTTGCCTGACTTACGAATATTTTTATTTTTTCGGCGAGGTAGTACTTCAAAATCAGTAATAAATATAATGAATACTAAACAAATGGTTCGATATTTCATAGCAATGTTTGCTTAAATGATGTAAGTCTACAAAAATATTATACGAAAACAACTTTTTCTAAATAAAATTAGAATTACAAAATTGCTTCTAAAAATATATTCCACGTTTTTTCTTCCATAAATTGCATCATTTATTTTTGTTGAGGGGATATAATTAAATGCATTCTTTAAAAAAGTCGCCTTTTATTGCGTCAGGGTTAACTCAAAATGAAACAATAATTTCTTTAAAATGTTGCTTGTAAAACTGGATTGACTGCGTGTTGTGTTGATGGATGGACTAAAGTGTTTCAGCTAAATAATATGCAACGAAAGTTTCAGTTATTTCGTGTTACATTCAAAATGAGCTCATTTTTACTAGTGTGCTTTAAAAATTAAGTTTAAAAAAATTTCTCATTTAAAAGGAATCTAAATACTTATTGATAAGGTTTTTGTAAGCGATTGAGCATACATTTCTCTCAACGTGTGGGAAAGTCTTCTATGTTCTAATACAAGAGGTGGAAGATGTAAGTAATAGGACGCATATAAGGAAGGGGCGAGGGGGCGATCGCCCCGAAGTTCGTAAAACGTAATTTAAGACACGATCATCATTAACGTTACAAAAAAAAAGGTCTCCCTCGGAATTTTTTTTAGAATTGTACTCTTAAAAACGTAATTGTGGCATATGTCTTAACATTTTAGTTACAGGGATCGGAACTTTGCTCCGAAAATTTTTTGAAGCTCCAAAAAGTCAAATCTTCGACTGTCTTAGATGACAAACGATGGGTTTTGGGGGCTCTCCTCTAGAAAGTTTTTATTTTTTTAATTGAAGTCAATAAAGAGCAATTATAGGACACCTTAGATGTCATTTATTAGAAATGGAAGATAAGCTCCAAGCTATAAAAAAAAAAAAACTTAATTTGAGATCATCTTTTATGATGTTAGGGAGACAGAAGTTTTGAAATTATAAAAGGGTAGGTATCTGAAATCAATCGTCCTCTCCTTGAATATTTTCTGGATTCGTCCTTGCAGTTTACTGGATTCGATATTATCTCAGCACTCGTTATAATGAACCGAAAATAAAACAGTTTAAAATAGTGCTTTTTAAACGATTGTTACTCTAATTTTGATGCAACAGCTTAGTTGGATATCTTACCAATGTACGATGTACCACGAAAGGAATCTAGCTGCAAGATTCCTTGTGTTCCTTGTTAAGTAAACTTAGCGCCACTTAGTTTAAATAAAAGAGCAATTGGTTGAGTAACTAGATTATGTATGTGGTAGATTTCGAATCGCGTGAATTTCCCTAAAATTATACAAAACAAGGACAAAATCATGATTGTCATAAATAAATTATTTCTCCGAACAACGATTTTTTATCGCTAGTATGAACAAAAAATCATTTTTTAAAAAATAAAGTTTATTTGAGTAATACGTTTATGAATGCAGTTAATGCTTAGAACCCATTGGTAAATAGTACGCGTTTTAAATACATAATGAGATTATAGTATGTGAGCACCTTTTAGTTTTTCAATGTTTGTCTCAATTTTTGAAATATGGTATGTAAATCAAACCGAGTTGCACGACAGCTCACGATGGCCAAGGCTTACTGTGCCCATTTCAGTCTTTCTGATTAAGGGCATTGGCTTTATAGGCAGAAGTTCCGGTTATTAAGTCAGCCAAACGTGGAACCCCCAGGGTTTAGTTCCCAAGCACGTTTGGTGTTCATTTTTTCGACCCACTGAAGGGATAAACGACTGAAATAAAATTTATACGAACGTTAATTTCTTATTTGAGTGTTTTTTTTTTATTTTTGCTTTAAATGAAAAAATTGGCTTTGAGTTGTGTTCATTACATTCTGAGGAACCTCAAGACTCTTTTCAACTAAATCCAACAATTGTATTGGAGCACACTATTACCGACATATATATATATATATATATATATATATATATATATATATATATATATATATATATATATATATATATATATATATATATATATATATATATATATATATATATATATATATATATATATATATATATATATATATATATATATATATATATATATATATATATTGATGATACCTCACGATTTATAGTACTAAAACTTACCAATAACTAATAGTCAAATGAATTTTTGTTTCTTAATACTTCCTGAAATTCCGAACTGGGGAAAAAAATTCCCCTTATGTGCACATCGTATCATGTCCTGGTGGGATTTTTTGTTCAAATACAAACCATGGACTAATGTTTTGCTAAAGAGCAGTACCACATAAAAGCATAAATTTAGCATTTATAATCTGAAAAAGTTTAATGTTCGGTTTCAATATATATTTTTGAAAAGCACTGGAGTAAAAATTCATTGCAAAATGAATATTACTGTTGCAATCTTAAGCAGCGTCATATACCTAAAGAAATGAAGAATTATAAAATAAAATTAAAAGTCAGTTAAAAGATAATATTAATAACTAGCGCGAAATATGCAATTATTGATATATTTGTATGTACGCGGTAATTAGTAAGTGTAAAATAAGGGATAAAATATATGTAAAAGCATATTGATTGAAGAAAAATAATGCAATATGTATAAAACTAGTAATGAGTGATGGGATAATACTGAAACCGGAAGCCTGGGTTTTTCTACTTCTCTTATCAGGATATACTATAGACTTTCCTGTCCGTGGAAGGAAGTTAATGCTCAATCAGTTTTACTATCTGTCTGATAGGTAATGAAGTAACTAAGAAAATGTTTTACAAATGCTAAATGACCAAAAAAAAATGTACTGATTCATCAAGAGGTACCATACTTTGACAATGAGTTACTGTTAAATCAGTAATAATTGTCTTTATTGGAAAAATTTGAGAAAATTATTTATTCACAATGTGATAATGCTTTAATCATGTTCCAATTCTTAAAACGTAGTTGAGTAAAGGTTTCATTGTTAGAACACGTCAAAATGCCGTACCTATTTGTGCAGTCATAATTTAACTTATTTTCACCGAAGTGCCTAAGTTAACTTATGCAGTAGAACGTTCAATTTAAAAGGAAATTTATTTAAACAAAATTTTTATGAACTAACATTAAATGATTCACAAAGTTAAAAGTCTTTTTGTTTACTGTGTAACTACCAAGTTTCCAAGCAGTGTAAAATAGTACGTGTAAAAAGGATACAGCTTAAACCAATCCTAAGTTCTTAACTTTTACGTCACGAAAAATAAATAAGTCCTCCATTTTCCCAGAAAACTAGTTTGAAAATATATTCAATAAAAAATAAATTCTCCGTGATGTGTCCAATACACACGTTTCTGAAAATCATATCAAACTTATCATCTAAGAATTGAAAATGTAACTTGGAAATATATTCTTTCGGAAAGCAGTGCCAAGCGTGACTTCTGAAAACTTTGTGAATCCTATCGAGTTTAAAGCGTTTTCATTTTCCTTTCCTGACACCATACCATTTATCAAAACTTACATTTCACGAAAATTTATTTTTCCAAAATTTGTTTACTCTACTCTTTTTTATAAAATGGTGCTTTGAGTCTTTTTTTTTTTGTGATGAAAAAAATAACATGAATTACAGTAAGATTTGATTAAAAAGGGAAGTATGTTACTGAATATTAAATGCAGAATTCGTTTTTTTTTTTGTCATTTTTGGATCATTTTGAAAAATATGAAATGATTAGTTATTTAAACTGGTGGAAGCATAAACACATATTTTCAGTTCTTTTACTCACAGAAATATTAGTATAATTATTCAAATGAAAGAAAATAATAATCAAAACTCATTCTTCACAACTAAACAATAAAACAGGGAAACCTGTATTATTTTTTAGTTAGTTAGTTTATCCGTATTTTTGTTAGTTTGTAAGTTGACCACTTGCGGTGCTCTGTAACAGATAGTCAGCTTATAGAGGTCGAGTTATATGATATAGATATAATTATGAGGCCGAAAAGAGTGGTCAACTTAGACAGGTGGTCAACTTTACATGTTTTGCTAATAGTTTCCGCAACATAACAGTTCCGAATTGATATTAGTTCAGTTTCAAGGTTAAAAGCGGTGACACAATCTATGTTGCCAAAAACTACATGCACTCTTTAAAAATTGACTAGAATTACGGAGATTGACGCGATGATAATTTTAATAACACCCCAATTGCACGCACGCAGTGCCGTATTGATAACTGCATATTTATACATAGGCAATGTCAAATTGAGTTATTTCAGCTTATTTTTCAGTGCTGGTAACCGTTAGACGTGTACGCAAAGACACCGTCTAGTTGTATATTTTGGCATTTATTACTAAACGGCTGTCTTATCAATGGTGCTACAACTTGCGTAAATTTATTACAATTCAATAATTTTCTCCCATTTAATTTTTTACTTATTTATTCTCGATTTACAATTAAAATTAACATTTTAAAAAGTTTACGAGTGCACAAATTCCAGTTTTCTATTATAAATTTCCACTCTCGGATCCCCATTCGTCCCGGGCTAACACCTGCGTCTAAGCATTACGCAGCTTCCGTTCGACTATTCGGTATTCTCCATTGAATAGAGAAGATGCTTTACTAAGTCCCTTCATAGGCATGAATTCTGTGGCTGAAGTTGCAACAACGGCACATTGACAAAATGCCTTATTTGGTAATGTTGGCACTGCTGTGACGTAAAATCACATTTAGTGACACTAAAAGGTTCATAATTGTAAAGTACGCTAATTGGTCGTTTGATATAGTTGTTCAGAACGCTGATTGGAAAACGAACGATGTACATAATATACATGACTATCGTTTTTTTTTTTTTTTTGAATTTTCTTGAAAATTCCCTCGATTCCTATAAATATTTATTGGTTGCTATGTTTTTACGATTGACATCCTAGCATTACGAATCTTGTTTCGCGGCTGAGACTTCCACCTTATTTTAATGCAATAATAGTTGCATTTCATTACAAAAATTACGTTGAATCAACGAGTGGAAAGTTTTTTTGCAAATGCGGTTTTTCAAATGTATTTACGCGTTTGTATTTCAGTGATTTCTCTTCGCCAACCTTTCGTTCAAGAAAGATATTCTTAAAAAATAAAATAAAATAAAATATTGGAACACCAACATGCAATGCAATATACCACAGCTCAGTTATTCTATCCAGAGATTGCAGTTTTGTCCTTATTTGGACTTATCAGTCTGGAATAGAGAAGAAACTTAGCTGAAGACAGATGTCATCGAAGCTGAGACTGCAAGCAAAATATTAGATAGAGACAACTTTCTTTCCAGCTAGAGTCTGCAGACATGGTGCGGTTCAACTCTTAAGTTGAAGGGATAGCTTGGGTATTTAGCAGCAAATTACCGCCTGTAAGTCAGGGCTAAAACAGAATTACATGCAGTATAACGACAGTCCCGCTATTCCATCCTGAGGCAGCAGTTGCGTCCTAAAAATCCAAAGCTCCAGTTACGTAGTTAGGTCCCTATTCCGTAACAGCAGTCTCTAAATATGACTGTCGGAGTAGTGCATGAGGTTTTGCCTTAATCTTGGCTCAGAGGCGGTAAATTATTGCATATTACTCAAGCTTTTGGCTGACTCTCACTGGTGAGATAAATTTACCTTATATACCGGTATGAATTAATGAAGATATTAGAAGTATCCTTGTAATCTGCTTACGTGCAAATCCTGCTTATTTTCAATTTATCTGTTGGAAATGTTTCCAACAAGCATGCTTAAATTACTGAACACGGAAACGATTTTATCAGCCTTGTATTTGTGTCGGTCATCTATGAATAATCAATACCTTACTAAAACTCAGTTTCGACATTATACATTGACCTTCACATTCACCCATGGATCCAAATTTGCATCAGTCACTCTAACTATTAAAAAAAAGGCAGAGAAACGATTCTGGACGAAGACTCGAATATGCTTTTGAATACGGCCGAGATACTTTTTTTTTCATCCAACTTTTACCCCGAAAAAGTTAACACGAGTTGCAAAAATCTTTTTTCGTCGCTTTCACATTTGACAAAATCTAATGAATCACTGTTTAAAAACTTCTATGTTTGCCTTGGTGTCAAAGCAGAAACTACATGGTAAAATTTATGTTGCAATCCCATGTCAAAGATATCCGGTACTATAAAAAGCAAATCTGAAACCTCACATAGAATTGTTACCATATATTTTTTGACCCTTAAAATACTATAATATCGGAATTCCAGATTTTAAATTTTAAGTGGTATTTCTTTTCTCTGTCGTTTCGTTCGGAACTAGATCTTACTTGTTGAGTCTAGACGAATTATTTTTTTTTCTCACTCTCTTTTTCATAAGTATTTTAGACGTTTTGTTTACCATTAAACTTTAGATAGTGAAATGTATTTTATTTTGTTTCACAAACTCATTTTTTAGACTAATGCGCTGTAACAAAACGATGACTTGAATAATATTTTTGAGACTATGACTTTAAAAAAATCTTAGTAATACTAGTAATTGCAATTTTTTAAAGTTAATATTGTGCAGCTAAATAACCTAAATAATTCCTAACATGTATATACATGCCATTCTTCTTCTTCTTCTTTTTTTTTTTTTCAAATTTTACTGTTGAAGTAATGCAGTGAAATCAAGAAAGTAAGCTTACTAACTTGTAACGAAATGAAAACAATTAAAAGCATTTTTATAAGAAAAAAATTATTCTTATGTGACTTAAAATATGCTCGTATGATTCTGAAAAAAGAAAGTGCTTGTGTGTAGTTCGAAGAATAGTTTACATTGTTACTTTGAAGCTATTCCTACAATTTGAAAAACATCGGAAAATATTCCTACTTATAATAATGCACATTAAATTTTCTATCTTCTTTCTAAAGAAATCGGTAAATTCCAAAGATTTTTTACCGCTCTACTACCCAACTAAACGAGTTTAGTGAACCATTTAATACGGAATGTCATTTTTTAAGAGGAAACTGGAATTTAACGGGACTGATTTTGTTTATTTTGGGTATAAATATTCAATGTAAATTTGTTTTTTTTAAACCCAATTCTTTGTATATTCTTTAAAATTATTTTCCTTCAACTTTACTCTTTCTGCCAATTTGTTGCAAATGTATGGAATTATCTTTTGTGCTATTGAATTCTCCGTTATTTTCTAACTGCTATTCATGAAGCATTTAACTATATAAATAGCTGGATTTCTTAAGTCGATATTTTTAACAGAAAGTAAAAGTTGTAGGGCGATTAGGTTTGCTATTTCTGTTAAAGGTAATTGATATAATATAAAAGGTTAAAAGTTGATAAATGAAAATGAACTAGTAAAAAGCTATGAATTCCTTTCATATTATTATTACGAGAGTAGACTGTTAAAATTTTTCCGGAAAATTAATAGTTATTGTTACTGGCATCCATGTTGCCAGTAACTATTACCGTAAAAATCAAATGTTACTGTAAAATCTTACGGTTTCCTCGGTAGGCCACAGCAACCAATTTGAGCTGAGATCGCTTTTTTTTCCGGTATAAATTACCGTAAAAATCAGCGATGCGTTAAGTCCGCCATTTTACAGTAACAATTACCAGAAAATCTTCCTGAATTTTTAACAGTGTAGAATAATAAAAAAGTTCCTGAAATTCCACGGTAAAATGTACAAGCGTTAATGATGCCAGTACTTTTTACAAAAAAATCCTATTTTTCCTTTAACTTTTACGGTAAAATGGTAAAAGCGAGTACTAAACTAAAGTAAGTAAAGTACTCGCTTTATTTACTGTAAAAGTTTCGGGAAGCAATGCAATAACGCTACAGCAAGTTGTGCTGATAAAAAAGAAGAAATGCAGCTGCAGCATTTCTGCTGGTGGCATCCTGGTGCAGCCAGGCTGCACCAGAATTAGAACCTACATCTCTTACTTCCAAGGCAGTTGTACTAACCACTACCCTGGATGGCTCTGCAAAGATAACGGGAAAGTCGAATTAAGTGCTTTGCTATGAAAATCCCCTTGATCAAACAATTGGCGTTGCAACTGTTTGTATTTTTTCAGTACAATTTGCTGTGTAATTTTCTCTGTTCTGTAATTTGTCTATTTTGTACATAAAGTCCTTCTTTTTTCCAATTTTTAAACTGTGCAAGGTAAAAAGCTCCCAGTCCGAAAATGAAAGACTGCGATTTTCAGTTTGCAAACTGATTTAATTTCCTTTGACTTCAGCAAATTTTGCCCACTGTTTCTCCAACATTAGTATTTCCTGCCAGACGTAAGAGTCTTAAAGGCTAGGAACATATCAATCTCCAGCCTTTTCAACCCCTTTCTGGAAGTAAATTTCTTCAAGTTTGGAGGAAAATTGTAGTTTGGGGCATCCATTAGAATAGGAGCGATGATCGAGCAAATCATACCTTAAATTCCTTAGTGTACCCATTTACAACGCATCCTTGTGCACTGGTGCGTTATTCTGATGAAAACTCATGTTTATTTTTTCGAGCCTGCCCTCTTCTGTGAAACTGGCATCCAGCTAGACAAAAAGGTTAGAGTGATAATCGAATGTAATTGATTTGCCCTTTTCAAGACAAACAATTAAAAGAATTCCCTTTTCTCACCAAAACACACCATAACACTCCCAACAGATGCATCGACTGCTCTTTTTTGGACCTGAACACTGTCTTCCAGTCAGTGCTTAACTTGTTGTTTAATCTTTGGCTTGTAGCGGTGAACAAAAGTTTCATCCACCGGTGACAAATTGTTGCACAAAACTGTTCCGATCCTTAATAAATGGGTCCACATTGCTACGAATTTTGATTGCCCCTTTGCTTCTGATAGTCAGCAAATGCGGCAACCATCTTACGCAGAGCCTTCGCCACCCCAAATTTTCCAGCAAGATGTTTTACACCCTGTTTCCCGATGTCCCCACAGCCTCAGCTTTCACTTGCCCTTTCAAAAACATAATATCTTGCATTTTCGATGTTTTCCGCTGTGGTTGCGATTTTTGGTAGTGATTCACGTGAGCCATCTGTAACTAACGACGCTATTTTTTGAGTTTAAATTCGGGTTTTAAAACTTTAATAACTCGCTGATATTTCTCAAAGTGAAGAAACTGTTTTGTTTGTCAGTTTTTTTCCGTTTTCAATATTTCATTCCCTCCCCCGTCCTTAGTTCATTGTGGTTCACATATATTCAGTCTGTTTGGTTTACGTCATTTAATTTCATCAAGAGCTAATTTTTGGCTTTTCTATCGTAAATCAGACAACTTCTTAAATGTAATCATGTACTTTTTATGCATTGTATGTTTTTCTTTCTCTTTTTTTTTTGTATTTTTTAAAAAATTAACTTCACTTTTTTGCTATTCAAATGTCATTGCATACAAAGCTTATAAACAACAATATAACAGTTATATTCCATAGTTGAATATCTTCAGTTTCATTTAAACTCATTTCCTCCTACCCTTGGTGGTTAAAACTACAATTCATCTGTGAGATGTGAGCAATTCCAATTAGCTGTTACCAGACCCAAAGGGCAAGGGGAATCATCATTATTCTAATTTTCAGTAATGTTTTCATCCTACCTTACGTGGCAGCATATCAATATTTTAACCCATTCAATGATCAGCCCGAAACCCCTTAACGCGCATGCCGCAGATAACGAACGGAGTAGCTTTTTGCTACGTTTCAATAGCGCTTTTCTCCCCATTTTGCTCTCGGGATTTTAATGTTGTTTTTGCTGTTCAGCTTGCATTCGAAAATCGCTACGCTTTATTAGTTTTTTGTCACTGAATTAAATAGTGCAATAAAACACAAGGTTGCTAATATGTGCTGAAATATTCATTAAATTTACACAGTACATAACGGAAAAATAATAAACAATAGAGGATAGGACGAAAAGCAATTATTTTTATAACACTAATTATTTTATTGATTTATTTTTCTTTTTACTTTTATCTCAGTATATCATTCTTTTCTTTTTATACACTTAAGAAATCAAAACTGTTAAATGTAAGATGAACCACCTTTCAAAAGGGCTCAACAAAACATTCTTCAAACAATTGACTGATCGATCCAACCTGTGAGCAAGGGGAGCATTTGAATGGACAAAAACGCTTTAACTGTGGGAATGATTTTCTAAGCAGATAAAAAGTATTCTTCGGTGCCTTTTGATACATTGTGACCCTTCAAAACGACCAATAAACAAAGAGACATCTCTTTGCTTTTCGGTTCTTTTATCGCAATTGCGATGACTTTTAAATCCCTTCTGAGTGTCCAGATGTCCTGCCAGATATCAGTTGCTCAAGCGTGGGAAGTATTTTAAAGATAAATGATTACAAAAGATCAAAACTTGCGGCTAATCCCCTATTTCCCTAAAGGATACTTTTGTGCATGCAACTAAAAGCCCCCAACTGAGAGAGGAATAACAGAGACTGCCTGGGCGGATTCCCTAAGGAGATATCCCCCTTGGTGTCTTGCGGTCAACCCTTCCACATTATTTTCTTACAACAAAACAGTTTGAATCAGAAAGGAATTTCAAAGCGTGCTTTACTGCTTATGTTTGAGAACACGTCTTCAGAAGAAAAAAAAAGAAAATCTTGCTTGAAATCGAGTTGGATTGTTTTTCTTATTTTAAAACATATTTGGATAAATTTTAGTTTAGTTTCATAGGATTATTTACTAATTAAGGAAACTTGATTATTGAAACGAAACCAAATATTTTATTTCTATTTTTTAAATCTCATAAAAGAATGTGCAATTAAAACATTGGAGCTATTTTAAAACAATAAATAAAATCTGAAAAAGAAAGGGAGAAAAAGAATGTTTCGTTTCTTTTGAGTAAAGCGAAAAGAACTCAAGATATTATAATTTCATTTGTACTGTAGTATATATTTTATGTTTTGCATGGTCAACTATTACGTATAATCAATGCGGTCGTAATAATTTTTGTTTGCGAAATTAAAAGTATTCAAAACTGTATCACTAAAAATAAATCAAAGGATGCCGTGAATATAAAAAGTTAAAATTTAAGTTTGAAAATATCACGATTTAAAAATAAATAAATAATAAAAAATAATAATATTATACAAATAAATAAAAAGCGTAGTAAACACATTATAATTAAAAAAAGCATACTCGTACAAAATTAAGATGTGTAAGATAATTTTTAAAAAATGTTGTGTAAAATAAATTATAAAATTTGAGGATTTTGAACAATTTAGTGAAGGTTGCTTGTGTAAGAAGGTGGATTTTTGATAACAAGAAAAAAAATTCTGTTTTTTTTTTTTTTTTTTTGCTTTATTCAGGCACAGAAATATTGCTAAATGTGTAAGGAAATATTTTCACACTTGTTCATCAGGAGTTCAAATGCCAGAATGCTAAGAAGCAAAGCTTCCACGAAAAGATAAAAATATAATGCCTGATTATTTCAAGCATTATACGTGTCCCATCCAGGAGTACTTGAAAGGTTAAATCTTAGTAAATAATAAATAAATAATAAATAAATAAGTAATAAATAAGTAATAAATAAATCTTAGTAAAATAAAATAAATTACAACAAGTTTCGTGAAATACTATAAGTTACATCCCTTTTGTCTAAGGAAAAGATCTTGATTACCGCTCCCCTAAAAGCACCAGAACCCAACAGAGAAGCGCAATAACAGGGTTCTGCCCCTGGAAGGATCGCCGACACATATTCGGCCGAGGCAAAAACTGCTAGAAACGCCGTGACGACACAGGTTCGATGGACGTTTTGGATCTGGACGTTATGTCCGGCATTCGTCGAAGGCAGTTAGGAACCATTTTCTTGCGACGAGCCTGAATCGGCCGGGGCAGTATTAACACAAACTGCGCGGCCGATCCTGTATCGGCCGGGGCAAAGAATGGGTTAAATAAACATCTCCTCAGAGATTAATCAACTAAATCTCTGGGGTGAATGTATGTACAGTGACCCCTCGTTATACCGTGCCAGGCAGGATGCAACAAAAAAGCGCGATGTATCCTAAAACGCGATATAACCGAGGTCATAAAAAGAAGCAATTCTATTAACGTAAAAATTAATGACGTTTGCATCTGAGAGAACATTACTTTATTGTCAGGATGGGTTTCTTAAAAAAAAAAAATCTACCAATTTTTCTCTTGTTTCATGGTGGAATACGAAATCAAAGTTGCAACTTAAACTGCAACGAATAAAGTCTATGGAAAATATACTAGTTTTGTTCAAGGATTGAAGAATTTTTTTTTTCAAAGTTCCCGATAAAGTTTACATTTTTTTTTCTTGGACGGCCAATGCAAAGAATTTTTTGTTCAATACACTTTTTTGGGAGAGAAAGGAAAAGTTCGATACATCCGATTGAAAGATGTAACGAGGGGTTACTATGTTTAACTAAAGATGTCATTTCCGTCTTTAACTTTTTGCAAACTTAATTTTAGTTTCAGATCCGTTTGCTAGCTAAATGTCAAATTCCCAAGCATTTATTTATTTATTTTTCTAATTTTGAATCAATGTATTAGAAAATAAATGTTTCAGAAAATGCCTTGATACTTTAATGCTCTAATGTATAATCACACAATTTTTTTTTTTTATAAAAAAACCTTGTTTTACTTTTGATTAATTGTTATACAGTTTATTTTTTTCTATTTCGAAATATAAATCAAAGTTCATACATAACTTTTCTTAATTAGTAAACTGATATTAAGAAGTTTAAAGAACGAAAATACTCAATGGATTTTTTCCCAGTTTTCAAAACCATTGCTTCAAAAGAAACAAAAAATAGCTTAAACTTAAGTGGGAGTTGGTATTTGACCTAAAGACTAGATAACTGGTTCCCCTCATCAAACACAGAATGGGATGCGGGGCTATTATTTTGCAGCTAAAGCTATTATTCCGCAACATTACCTTCTGACGCAATTACTCAGGATAGCAACAGAAAAACCTTTTGACTCTGGATAAAAAATTTAAGTCAACAGACTACGTTAATATTTACTCAGAAAAATATAAGGGACAATATAAAATGTCTGTATTTGCCCTTAAACGTTTGAAAATTTCAATAATAAAATTAAACTTTGAAATTCACTTCAAATAAAACGTACCATTTTTTTCTTAATTGAACTCCCCCGACTATTTTTAGTCTAATTTAAACTTGTTTCTAGTCATTGCAATATTTTGAATGATTACATAATTAGTCGAGTCATATATAATCAAAAATTTCTGTATTTCATCCACACGTTTTGACTTTGTTTTTTAAAAAACTTATTCTAAATATTGCTTATATTTGAGCATTCCTACATCATTGTTAGTATGCATAGAGAGATGAAAGACATTTTGGAATTTCGAGAAAATGTGTTGGATAGTAATGTAATTAACTTTTTTGATACCGAAAAGTTCATTAAAATGTTTTCTTAATTCGATAAATATATGATTTTTTTTTTCATTTTGAAAAAATATGTTGTTAATGATTTTAAGCAATCTAATTAATGTGTTTTGAATAATTACACCAATGGTTTAAGAAAAAAGAAGGACATTTTGAGACATAAAACTTTTCTCCTGTTGTTGATTGAAAAAGAGGAAGAGAGAGAGAAAAAAAAAAATCTGCTTTGAACTTTAATAAAGAAAATCATCTTTGTAGTTACCAACTACTCTTCCGGTCTGAGCACAAAAGTCGCATCTGCACTTTTTATCAAAATTGAGTAAAGATCACCAGGAGGTTCTTTGTCACATATTTCAAGTGAATACAATGTTTGATGGTCATATGTCAGTTAGAAATTGGTTCTTAAAAAAAATCTAAAAAAGTTACTTCTAAATCAAATACATTGTGGCTCTAAATTTTAAACGGTAATTTATCATTTTGTGCTCGGCTGCAAGTACGACTTTTGCGCTCAGCACGGCAGTACTGCAATGATAGATGAACCGAAAAAGTAATAGAGCAAAATATTTATGTTTGAAAAGCTCACAAAAATACAAATATTTGGTCATTGTTGCGACAGTTATTCAACCGCATGTTGTCTAGTGACGAAACTATTTCTCGACATTATGTGTAAAACCTAATGAAGGAATAGTGATGTTTTGAGGAAATATAAATAGTTTAAAATTTTCCATCCAGAAAACGTGTTTCAACGAAAAACATGCTTTCACTTAGGTTCAATTTAAAGTTCACCATCTTTCCCATCAACTTCACCAAATGGAGATCCCCCGCACAGTAATTTTTGTGTTTATAGAACTTTCTTGAAAATAAAAGCTATAAAAGAGCGTGTCTTAGGATACCGCTCTAATGATCAGTGGTTTTCCTGAGCACCAGACCTAAGTCCATTTGACTTTTAGGTTTGGAGGTATTATAAAACACATTTTGAAACTATGATAATCTTGGAACTTCCCCTGATCCTAGACACACTATTTCATGACATGTCCGCAGTATTACCTGCAATGAACTGCTGTCCAATATAGAAAATACTATCTCAACGACGGTAGCCGGAAATTGTTCGTCATTTGTGTCACTATTTTTTTTTTTTTTAACAATTGTAAATGTCTATAGCAAATGCGTTTATTATTAAAAAACGCCCTGTGGAGGCAATCTTTTGAATTATTGTTTTGTTTTTGCACAAATAAATTCTCATTCTTGTATTATGTTCTACGTAAAATGTGGTTAGTTTGTTGAATAACTGCTTCGTCACAAAACAACTTTAAAGTTGCATCGTTTAAACCTGCTCCCCCACCGTATACACAGAGTTTGTTTTTTTAACTATTCTATAATTCGATAAAATGGTTTACCCAATTTTTTCTTCTTTTTTTTAAAAAAAATCGTCAGATAAATATATTTTTAATCCATGTAGTAGAATACAAATCTTGAAAAAATAATTGGAAACGTTAAGAAAAAAATACGTACTTAGCAAGTCTTATCTTCTAATTAGTAAAATATTAAACGATTCGTGTTTAAGCTTCCATTCAATTTCCAACATCGACCATTTGACAGAGATTTGTTCTGAATAGATCTTAATTAAGGTCCAACAGAATTACAGTACGCAAGAGTAATGTGAGTTTCTCAAATTTTAGATTCCTTCTTGCAACGCTTGAGTTCCGCGAAATTACATTCAATAGACCTTCGGTGGAAATGAAGATTTGGGTAAATCTCACGTAAACAGCAGAAATCATGTTACACATTCGAGTTATTTCTATTAATTTTAATGCATATCGACTATTAATCGTATTTTTGTTATTAATTAATTCTTTATTTTTTTTTTTAAATCAAGTACCAATAGATCAACACTGGTAGTGCATAAATGTTTAAAAACTAGCTTGAACACTTTGATATAGATTGAGTGCATTAAAGTGAACTAATAACATAACGGACAACTTAACTTTAAACGAGTGTCGGAAGGGTTTGGTAGGATAAAGTGGTCACAAAATTCAGGTTTTTCATTTAATACTAATTTAGAAAATTTCTGAAAAAACTTCTTTTTTTTCATTGTTGTTTTACATTACATTAATAAAAAACATATTACACTAAATTTATGGAAGAAAAAAAATGACTTGTAGCTCTTAATGACACTTTCTTTTTCATATGTGCTTATAACCTGGGGGGGGGGGGATTGATCATAGTTGAAAAAATTTGATGTTAAACCATCACAAATAACTATATCTATATTTAATAGTCTTCGCACCTAAGCCGTTTGAATAAATTAACTTTATTTAAATGAATTAAAACTTTTTGATGGTCAGTTTAAATCTTAAGTCCGTCCACCAAGCACGTTTTTCTCCTGTGTTTCATCAATATCATCAGAAGAGGCGTGATAAGTTTCCATGTTTTATTTCTTAAGAATATATTGTAGATAGCTTCTGATTAATATCCAAATAAGCCTAACTTATATAATAAGAAAATATTACACCCAAAGAAAGTTCTAAGGAAATGTTACTTAAAAAAAAGGTAAAAATGGAAAAAAAAGCTATATTTAAATTCTTAATTCAATGCAAACACTTTTGGTTCTAAACTTCCGCTTTTACAGAAATGTAAGTTTTTTTGTGAGGGGGGGGGGAGGGGTGACGTATCTTCTTCTGTATTCTTCGAATAAATTTAAAGCTTTGGTTGCAGAAGAAATGGCAAGAATTTATCATACATTATAGAATTACAATTCTGCTGTTATACAACTGATGTCTATCTGAAGCTCAGTTTTACTTAATCCAGTTTACATTGAAAACAGCAAATGTTTATTAAAATTAATATTTTACTGATATCTGCCATATAAATAAACCTTTACGATTTTAGATGAAGAATATACGTCAAGACTTACGCATGATCACTTTACCCTATCTTACTCAAGTTCATCTGAAATCTTTACTAATATTATAAAATTGAGAGGGCGGATTTTTGTGTGTTTATATGTTCGAGGTAATCTCTGGAATCCCTGCACCTATTTAAAAATTTTTTTCACTATATGAAAGGTGCTTTCTTACTGAGTAACATAGGCTATAATTCGAAAAAATATATTAAATAGTTCTTTTTTTTATTTCAATTTAGGCCCAAATTTCACGTAAATTGCCTATTATTGGCTATTAAAAGGGGTGAAAAATTACTTGCACATATTAATATTTTATATCGTTGAAAAGGGTAGAATTTTTCGCGTTCTAAGCAATTTGTTTCAATGCTCTAACTTCATTACGACGGGAGTAATTTGCGTTTTTAGCTCGAACTTTTTTAGGCTTAGCTGAAATTTTGGCAATACTTTCTTCATTAAATTTATCAATAAAAAGTGAAGGAATTGTCCCACAGTTTTCTTTTTGAAACCGTTGGAAAAAGCGACATTTTTTACTCCAGAAATATCTCGACCTATGGTCGAAAAAATAACCTTCTATCTCCAAAGGAAAAAAAAAGTTACAAACCGTTGAAAATAAAGTTCGAATAAATCTAATCTCCATTAAAATTACTGATGTTTTGTTTCGCATTGCCATGGTTACGTCTTTTAGCTTCGCTTCATTTTAATTTCTTAAAGGTCCACAACTTGGCACCGCGGAATCATAAGCAATGGGGAAATGTTTTCGCCAATTCTGCATATTTTACGATCTACGTTATCATGGTTCCCCCAAACAATGTAGAAATTGCGGGAAGAGTTTGAAAACTAGGAGTCTTAGCAATTTTCCCAATTGTTGCCAAATTTGTGGATGCCAAAGACTAAGGGCTAATGACTTCGGCCATGGCCTTGCACATAGTGACAAAAGCAAACAATTATAGCCCATAATTGACGATAGCGCCAAACCCCCAGTTAATATCCATGGCAGGATTGAGGGCCATTGCCTCGAAATTTTGGACTTTTTTATTTATTCACACATAAGACAACGTGAGAAAGATTTCAGCGTAAAGAAATGAAATACACCACTCAGAGCATCCGAGGTTATCGAACCCACGTTTACCGGCATTTGAAGCGAAGTTTCTACCACAAAGCCCCCAACGCATAATGAATGATATAGTTTACATTTTTCTTTGCCAAAGAAAAAACTTTCGCTTCACTTGCAAAAGGTCTGGGTTCCGGTAACGTGGTCGCTTAGCGCGTTATGCGATGATTTTTAAATGTTAAACTGGGTGGTTTTTTTTTTCGTTAGACGGATGAATTATGAGAGCGTGGTTGCTGGGCGAGTTTGGAGATAAACAATAGAGTTGCGGAACTATTTTTACATTTGAAAAATATTATTTGATGTCTTTTTTTTTTTTTGTTTATTTGGCGAAATATTTTAAATTGCAGTAAAAGACGTTTCACTCGCTAAATACAGTTTTAAAGTAACTGTAAATATAATTTAATGCTTTGACAAAAAGTTTTAAATTCCAAAGAAACTTTAATAGGTTTTTTCTTTGAAATGGTGTGTACGCATTTTATACAAAGAAAAATTATCATTTTACATCAGAGGGGGAGGGGGCGTCATTTTCTTTATTCAACGGACTTCCATTAAATTTTTAGCACGGGCATCGCTGTGCGGGTAGTGCTAGTAGATAGAATAAGAAAAAAAAATGTTGAACCAGAAAAAACTTTTATTTTCTCAACTGTTGTTTTTTCAAAACTTTTTTGAATGTCCGATTTTAGAAATAAGGCGTGGTCGTTATGACGTTATAAGTGATGTATTTTGGCGTGCGACTCCATTTCCGCGCTAAATACTTACGGTTTGCTCTCAACCGCGTTTTCGGGTTATGATAACTTGCGCTGTGCGCTAATGGCATCAATGCGTGGCATTTTATCGCTTTTGATGCCAAAAAATTATTTTAATCTGCGCACCATTTAAAATAGTTGTTAAAAAATATTAATTTTTTAAAATTATTTAAAAAATGGACGAAATATTTTAAAGCATCGTCTTTCAGTAAAAAATACTTTGAAAATTTTGGAAACGACCCCATTACCGAAATATCTCATCCATTTATTTTGAGATTAACAGATAAAAAGCAAAATTGGAATAAATTTTAACTGTAGTATTGTGTGTCCGTATAAAAATTGTATGTTTTCAGATATGCAGTAAACATGAGTAAGAGTAGAAATAAAAATGTTGGAAATAGTTACATTCATACAAGTTTTCTCAAATATTCATTTACGAATATTGTCGAATTTCGACCACTGGGCGAACACTATTTATATAAAATGAATCCAGCTTATCTGTTTAAGCAGACGTGTTTTGGAAACACAAACTAGTATGTTGTGGCCATCACTAAACTTTCTTCTATATTTTTCTTTTTCTTTTTTTTTTTTCTGATCCCTCCCCATGCTTGACGAGGAAGCAATATTCCCAACAAAAACAAAATTACACATGCAAAAACTTGACCCAATGTCTGAATTATTGCAAAAGCAAAGCAAAGAGCGAAAATTGAAAGTTATTTTAAAAGCCTTGCTTGAATGAATTACAAATATTTTATTTTTTAACAAACATAAGATGGCAACAGTTAAAAATTTTAAATCATTGAGATAATATTTCCTATCATTTCCATACAATTAAAATCACGAGAAATACGCATAACGACAATCTATTACGATTTATCTTTCTTATTGTTGCATTAATAAAGCTATTTTTATTCACAAAAAAAAAAAAAAAATCAACACCTCTTAGAGCGATTGGCATCAAAGTTGAACCGAAGCCTGTTTACATATGGATTCACATATATTCCAAATTTCAACCAGAACGTAGCATTACTTCTTGAGATAGGGCACTCACAATGCAAAAAAAGAACGGGTGATTGCGCTACCCCCTTTTTAGCTGTTGACACCAAAATAAAATCAGCTCTTATACCCACTAAGGGCTACTTGCCGATAAATTTTTCTTTCATTCCGTTCATTATTTCTTGAGATACAGCAGTCACAATTGACAACAAAAAACGTTCTATAGCTCAACCCCCGTTTGAGTTATTGACACCAAAATTGAATCAGCACCTGTTCCTGTTAATACCAACATATGGACCAAATTTTGTTTGATTCCGCCAGTAACTTCCTGAGGAATAGCAAGCACGCGTAACTCGAAAAACGTCCCATTGCTCCACCCCCCTTGGAGGAATTCGCGCCAAAAACTAATGGGCACAAGTTCACATAGGGGCACATATGTGTACTAAATTTCGTTCGATTTCATGCGGTAGTTTTTGTTGTAGAGCGGCCACAAAAAACTGGTCACACACAGACGTGACACACATACATACACACACACACACATACATACACACACACAGACAGACAGACATTTTCCAAAAATGGTCGAAATGGACTCAGCACACCTCAAAACGTTCGAATCCGTCAAAATTCGAAATTCGAAAATTTGCACGAATCCAATACTTTCTTCTATATATTAGATATAGAAGAAAGTAATAAAGCTTCCGCCACAACCAAATTGATAAAAATTCTAACGAACATAATTTTAAAAGAAGTTAAAAGAAGTATAAAGACTTTAAAACGTTTCATAAGCAAACAAAAAGATTTTTTTCACAAAATAAAGAATTGCCAGAATTAAAATGTGTAGTTAAAAATTTAATTCATAATTGTTCCATCCTAATAAACCAATCTCTTAGCTATGGTGAAAAAAAATGATTCATTCTCTTAAAAATTGGCACTTAAAAGTTCGCCGTGGTGTCCAACCGCCGAACACTCCACGGCGGTTTGAATTTAAAATGAATTTAAAGTATAATTTAGTACTGCCGTGAGCAGGTTAAGGGCAGTAACTGCACATTTTTTCATTCTTCATTCTTTTCATTTTTTTGCATTTTTGTCATCTACTGTACGATTGCTTTATTGTACAAACTTGCTTATTGAGCTTCCGCTGAAAAAAAGGCGCGAAAAAATGTACAATCCCAACATTCCCCTATTGTTAGTATTGAATCCAACACACAGTTCTTCAAATATCTCGAAAACTCATTTCTGCAGATACTGCCGTTTACCTGCCCACCGCAGAGTAGTACAGTGTATGGTGTTATAAAAAGTACCTTTTTTAAAATTTAAATTCACAATACATGTTGATGATCTACGTTAGTTGATTGGCTGTTCACCTTCCTTTGGGTGGTCAACTTACACAGCTTCTGCTGTATTTTTATTTGAAATATCTAATCAAATAACTTTTGACGATAAACGCAATATATTCTTCGACATGGCTAAATTAGCGTATTATTATTCAAATTTAACATTAT